>NC_056725.1:1804550939-1804746398 GCF_019279795.1 Protopterus annectens | reverse complement strand
AGCAAAACAAAAGCACAATGAAGCAGGGAGACTACCTACACTAAACTAATCAGGTGATAACAGTGATCTTATCTAATTCACAATAGTTTGCAATGGAACATAGGTTGATACTAGGCTATTGGCCCTAGGGCCTATATAAGTCTAGCCAAAAGGTACCCTAGCTTTTGCCACCCAAGAAAATTATTTTCCTGTGCCACTGTTGAGCAGACACAGAAGTGATCCCCGGGTGAATTTCCTATCTCCCATCCAATCATCAAGATTTTTCTTGAAGAGTGCTAATGAGGAGCTTTGTTTGATATAGGTAGGTAGTTTGTTCCAGAGTATGGGAAGTCTCTGGGACAGGAATCTATCCCTCAAGCATGTTCTGTTTATTGTGGCGACAAGGTTTAGGTCCCTAGAGCATGTAGCTCATAGAGATTGGGATTTCTTTAAGTAGAGCCATTAATAAAAGCTCTGGGTTTGACATAGCTTTGTGTGTTAGGCAGAGATCGCCTCTGAGTAGGCGATATGCGACGGAGTAAAGCTGCAGTTTTTTGAGACTGTCTGCATAGGGCATCTGTTTGAGGCTGGTAATCCTCTTTGGGAGGTATTTCTGCGGCCTTTCCAGTTGTTGTAGATGTCTTGTGAGGTACATAACCAAAAGGGGCATTGTACTCTATAATGGGTCTAATGAGTGATGAGTAGAGGGGAACAATGACCTCTTTTTTACTGGATGAGAAACCTTTTGTGATGAGGTGTGCCACGTAGAAGGATTTCCTGACTACTGTGGCGATGTGATTATCAAAGGAGAGACTACTGTCCACCTGTGTCCCAAGGACTCTTATCACACTTTCGGTATTAAGTAGACTACTGCCTATGTGTTAGTTCATGGGTACAGAGTTTTTACTAAAAGGGATGACAATGCACTTTTTGGCATTGAGCTTGAGGCCATGGCTTTGACACCAGGCATCTGTCTCAGCGAGGCCCTTTTGTAGCATGTCCACATCTTTTGGAGTTTTGATTATGGCTCCTAGTTTGCAGTCATCTGTGAACTTTATTAGCCAAAGACCTTCTGTGTTAGCTTGTACTTCAGAGAAGTAGATACCAAACAGGAGAGGACCCCAGGACTGAACCCTGTGGTACTCCACTTGTCACTGGTCTGAAGTTGGATTTGGAGTCTGCTACTTTCACAGTGTGGGTTCTGTCAGTGAGCCAGTTGGCAACCCATCTTGTGACATAGGGATTTATACCTAGTTTAGTGCGTTTATCTATAATTCCAGAGTGGGGGATGGTGTCGAAAGCCTTGGCAAGATCTAGGTAGGCTGTGTGAACCACCTTACCCTCATCTACGGCTTTGGTGACTGCTTCAAAGAAGTCTATCAGGTTTAGGAGACATGATCTGCCTTTTACAAACCCGAACTGGGTGGGGTCCTGAGTTTGGAGATTACCAATGTCATTGTTTATAAGTTCCATGATGATACATTCCATAGCCTTGCAGACCAGGCTTGTTAGGCTAATGGGGCAGTAGTTTCTGGGGTCCATGGTGGCTCCCCCTTTGTGGAGTGGGATAACCGTAACTATGCGCCATTCAATGGGCACATAGCCTGAGGTGAGGCTATGATTGAACATGGTACTTAGGTGGGGTGCCAGTTCATTCTGTAATTCATGTAGAACACAGCCTGGGATGTTGTCAGATCCCATGGATGCTGTGTTCTTGGCTTTGGATAGTGTGTTTTTTTACCTGTGCAGCCGTGATTACAGAAACTTTGCATTCTTCTGGTATAGAGATGGGCCCTTTAGGGGATGACAGGGGGCTAAAGTTAGCACTGAACCTATCTGCCAGGATGTTGGCAATATCAGTTGGTTCTGTATATTTAGTGCCATTGTGCTGTAACTCAGAGCAGATCTGAGTGTTGCCATTGACATTCTTGACCTAGCTATAGAATGCTTTGTGGTTGTCTTTAGAGTCAGTGGCAATTTTGTTTTCGTAACTAGCTTTGGAGGATTTTATGAGGGATCTCAGCTTCTTACTGAGGCTGACCAGGGAGTTTCTCCAATCATGGGATTTTACTCTTTTTTTGCAACAGTTTCTTTCTTCTGTTGTAGAGTTTGTTTATGGCAGGGGACCACCAGATTGGCTTCCTTTTTTTGGAGGATAGCATCTTGGTTCTGTTAGGGATTGCACAATCCATGCACTCGTGTAAGTGCTTATAAAGTGCATTTGTGTAGGATTAAACAGTCATACCTCTATTGTCCGTCAGCATGGGTGTCGTGAAGTTTGCCACTTCTGTCTTAAGATGCGTGAAGTTGGCTTTGGAGAAATTTTTTTACTGTGGTTTCCCTGATGGGGGGTGGGGGAGGGATGTGGATGTCTAGGATGATTAGCTTGTGGTCGGATCTGACCAACGAGGAATTGACCTCTGGTGTGGAGCACTGGTTGCCCATGTTGGTAATAACCAGGTCTAAGATATTGCTGCCCCTTGTGGGGGTGTGGATAAGTTGATCCAAGGCATTGGTATTTATGAATTCCAGAAAACGTTGAGTACATGAGTAGTTTTCCCAGTTAATGGTGATGTAGTTGAAATCGCCTATTATTAGAGTGTTAGGTTGTACCCTAATATTTTCCAGTGTATCAAGAAATGAGGAGTGGGAATCCTGGGGTGTGGTGGGGGATCTGTAGCAAGCTACAATTTGGATTGCGGTCTTGCCCAGAGTTAGTTGCACCTGGATAATCTCAGATGCATTATGCTGACCAACTAGCCTGGAGGTGTGGATATCCTTTATGAATATGGACACTGAGGATACTTCCCAGGGTACACTAATCTGCTGATGTCAGGAGGCCATGTCTTTAGTGTCCAGTCAGATGACTTCACTGATTCTGTGTAATCACACAACAGTTATTCAAATAAACCATACAAGGGTATGGCAAACACCGCAAGTGGGAATTACTGCTTTTTCACAGGTCATAATAGGGACACCATTCATATGATGCAGTGCATTTACTCAATTAACTGCAGTTATACTAATGCATTATAGTCAACTTACAGTTTCATTGACTGACAGCACTGTGTTTGTGCAAGAAAGCAGAACAGTGGGCATACGGATAGTTCTTCTTTCTCCCCCATTGTGTAATCTCAGAGTTAGTGTACATATATATCATATAGATGTAGAAGTGTGGGGGTTGGGGGAAGGGTCTTCTGCAAAAACACTGCGTTTCTGTGTTTTTAAGGAAAGTGAATAGTGTGATGTCCAACAGTGTGGTGTCCAATGAATGGGTAATCTGGGGAACAGAACTCACTGATAGTTACACTGATCATTGAACATATATCCAGCACATTAAGCAAGTGATGGTAAGTAACCCTTGGCATTACACAGGTGATTCAGCAATCTTTTCTAATCACACACAGTTACACACTGAAAGAGGGGGGACCTTGTCTATAATGCTTTAATCACGTGAATTCTGCAGGACTGCCTAAAAATCAAATGTTATAATAGTGTTGCAAAGCCTTTGGTATGGCACATAATCAAGAGAAAGCAATCTGCCTGTGGCATGTTATTCATATGACTTTTATGGCTGTAAAATGATGCAGCACCTTTAATGTGAAACAAGAAAGAGTTGACTGTGCACTATGTCTCAGCACAAAAAAAATTATGCAATGAACTGATGGAAAGCCTGCCTACATTGTGGTAATCACGTGATAGCAGCAAGCCTAAAAACACAAGAAATATCTACACTGTGTCAAACCTACACCACTAACAGTACTATACACTCAAATAATCTGATCAAAATAGGACACTGCACTCTTTCTGTAATGCTCAACATTTTTAAGAGAAGAAATGAACAATGCACATCACAAAGTGTGACTGGGCAAAGAGGTCTGCAATCATGCACCATGGCCTTAACTAAATATAAAAACGCTAAAATATATAATAGAAACAAAGCATGAACAACTGACATTTAGGAAAAAAACATACAATTGGCAACAATACCTGCATTTGCAAGACATAACTAAAAATTACCATTCTAAAGGCTAAGCAAAACTACTATACTGCCATACAAGAAAACTACAGTAAAGTTCCAAAAATGTTTTGGTCAGCAATCAATGAACTTATTCAGCAATGTCAAAAATCACAACTCTGCTATTTCACAGATGAAACAAATTATAACATAGCATTCAGGTTTAATTCATTCTATATATGTGCTACTAACATCCTTAATAAACCCAGTATGGCTAATACAACATTAAGTCATAGAGAAGGTACTACCTGCTCACTTACTTACCACAAGGCAAAATATGCAGCAGACAGCATTCCTGTAGAATATCTCAAAGCAGCAGATCCCACTGCATACCGAGTATCTATGCTAATAAGTTGCTCTCTCCAAGAAGCTACAGTCCCAAAAGTCTGGAAACAAGCCTATGTTATTTCTACACATAAATATGGCAATTCTCTTGAGCTGGGAAACTATAGCTCTATAGCCACTCTACCTAAAATTCTTGAAAAATGTGTTTACCACCATTGGTCAACTACCTAGCAGAGAACAAATTGCTTTTCTCAACACACCAAAGTATTACCAGCAGAGAAACAGCATTACTAATATTGACATACTATGTTCTTGAAAAAGAAGTCAAGGTGAAATGGTTGCATCCCTATTTCTTGACCTATGTAAAGCATTTGATACCCATATTATTATCTAGGATCAAGGAACCAGGTCTCATAAATAGTACAGTCAATTGGTTTAAAAGTTTCCTTATCCTTGGAACACTGTGTTTACCCTTGGCAGATGAGCTGTCATCTTTTCAGGAAAAAACATTAGGTGTACCACAAGGTTCAATATTAGGACCATTACTCTTTAACATATTTATTAATAAAATGCATACAGCTTCTTTCCCAGCAAATATACTCCAGTGTAAAAATGATTCAACACCAGTATGTACAGCTTCTTCAGTCAAACAGTTCAAAGATGATCTGCAGCATTTCTTTACAAAAATAGAAAATGTCTACACTAATCCACCCTATTAGTAACATATAAAACTTTTCACAAATTCGTAATAGACAACTGCATTGATGTTTTTCTTAAATGTTTCCTCAAACAATACACTTAAAACTACTGCAATTACAGAATTACACTTCCATACTATGTCCAAGCAGCTAACCAGCGCAGTTTATATATATATGTATATATATATATATATATATATATATATATATATACACACACACACACACACACACACCTTTCAACCTGTGCACACAACAAATCCGGACAAAGCCAAAAATAATGGTGGGGCAAAGGCCAAAACTAGGGATGATTTTTAAATATCGCTCTTTTAAACTTAGCAAGCTACCAAAATAAAATGCGCTGTGTTAGTGTGCATTTTTTGAAAGACATGAAACAGAACTTCTGTTATTACTCAGGGACTTCCACACTCAATAATTTGCAATAAAATATTTAGAAAAAAAAAAACAAAACTAACAGGCAAAATTATTGACATATATACACATACCACAAATTTCCTCAAAAGAGATTACTTTTTCATTCCATTTTTCTAGCCAGCCACATAATGTAAATGATGAAAAATGCAGCAAACTCGCGAAGCACAATGAAGGAGTTTGCGCCCTTACCCAGTTGGTAAGAGGAGTGTGGATCATGTATAATTAATCAGGCTGTGTGACCAGTTTTTGTATGGAGCAGAACGGTTTAGGCTGCCCTCAAAGGAGTTGAAGGGTGTGCTTCATGCATAATTAATTAAATGGGTGATGAATTTCACCTAGAGCCATCCATAGACTGCTGGCTGGATGGGGCGTATTTATACATAATAAATAAAGATGGTGCGATATTTAAAAAAAACACAGTGTAACATGCAATCAATTAACTTGGCTCCTGGCGCGCATGGGCAAAGTAACGGTTTTACATTAGCTAAATGGGAGGACATCAACAGTCTATGCGACAAGGCTGCCTTGACGTGATGTGAACTGACAGGAAAATTAATGCAAAAAGTAATGCACATTTGCATTACTAGTTACTAAAAAAGGTAACTAATTACTATTACTACGTTACTATACTGAAAAGTAACGCTGAATATTAGTAGTTAGTGAAAAATGTAATATGTTATAGTAACGCGTTTCTCCCATCACTGCAGTTAAGTTAAGAAATTCTGTTCGGTGAACTGTAGTTTTGCAAAAGTGCATTTTCAGATAAATGCACTTTTGGGAAACTGGACTCACAAAACTAAGTTTCGCTAAAGTGTAAATGCGATGGGTCAAAATAGACCCTTATATATATATATATATATATATATATATATATATATATATATATATATATATATATATATAGATTATATCTTGCAGCAATTCAAAATTCTCTCACTGTTGTGAGTGATACTGCAAGAATAGACGTAGGTCTCTAGACGAAGTAAAATTCAAGCAGGAAAAAAATGAATAGAAATGTAACAGGCAAACTAGCAAAATACTTGAGAAAATAGCAGAGGAAGTTTTATAAGGAAAATTACAACACTAGGTGCCAGCATCTGTATAGGGCACTGCAACCTTCTGTTGTATAGCTCAGCAGAGTTTATAGATGATTTAGGAAGCCAATCAGTAAACAGAACAAATGCAGTATAAGAGAGTGTGTGGAGTATGTGTGTCTGTGTATGCATGTTTGTATGTATGTATGTATATGTGTGTTTGTGTGTGTGTATGTATATATATATATATATATATATATATATATATATATATATATATATATATATATATACAGCTCTCACAGACACACACACATGGCTCATATACTGCAGGAATTCATGATGATACTACAAGACTAGACTGATGTCTCCAGACCAAGTAAAATTCAAGCAGAAAAACATTTAAAGGAGAACCTCACCCACAGACTCAAAAAAGTCTATTTCATCATGGTTTTGTGTTTCCCACATTTTAACACCACTCTGGGACTATGTACAGTTTTTTAAATATTTTTCTACATAAATTGAATCTGACCACATGGGGTCTGGCATCTTGAAGTAATTCTGATTGTTTAGGCTCCCTCTAGGTATCCCACAATGCAGTGCTTGTCTGTAAAAAAATACATCATGCAGGCCTTTTGCTTCCTAAAGCTACTGCCACTGCATTGATTTTACATGCATACACTGCTGTCTTTCAGTCAGTTTTAAGTAACATTTGATGCCTTTCAATGACTGCTGAAAACACAAGCAGTGCAAATGCCACAGAACAGATTTTCAAAGTGCTTTTTACTGCTGCTGCTTTTTAGAATGGCTAAACTGCAGGCTTTTGTGAAGACTGAATTGTACTACTTTGACTCATCTCCCATCCCCTTTCACACCTAACTTCCCTAGCTGTCAAAGTGTTAAGGGTAATTTGAGGGTGTTACCTGTTGTGATTGACAGCTCACAGCAGGAGACTTGACTTGTACTGTTTCCTTGTTCTAGTCTTTACTTTCTGTATGGGTAGGGGAAGGATCAAGGAGCTGTGGCATCACAGCATGAGTGAGTTTTTAGGAAGGTCGTGGTGATGTCCATCAGCAATTACCTGACTTTGCTTAAACTCACTAATGCCCATAAGCTCATCCATAAACCTGCTAACTGCCCCTCTATCTCCACCACACTAACCCCCTACATCCCTAACTGCTCACTTAGAAACCCAAAACCTCCTACATATCCACAAACTGTCATGACCAACCTCCTACATATCCACAAACTGTCATGACCCCCAGGCTACCTCCTACTGTCATACTCCATTTCTAAACTATGGAACTCTCTCCCTCCCACTCTGCAACATACCCAAGACCCCACTAAATACAAAACTCTCTTGTTTTCCTATCTTACTACTAAATGGATATGCACACCCTGCTCCCCAACTTAATTTTCCTCTCTAGCCACTAATCCTCTCCTTGCTAAATGCTACTTCTGCTTCTTCACCCTAATTGTGACAGTCCCCTAACTTGCTAAAAAAATCAGTATGTGATTTAATACTTGTATCATATATCTTATCAAAAATTGCCATGCTATTGTATTGTATGCTGTTATTTTCTGTTTGAACTTGCTTTGTTACCTCACTATTGTTTTTGTACACTGCATATTCTCACAATTGATTGTAAATTCTATTTCTCTGTAACTGTACAGTGGCGCTTTTCCCCCTTGGCCTCCACTGAAAACGGGCTCTTTGAGGCCCAGTGGACTTCCCTGGTTATCAAACTGCAAATAAATAAATGTCAGTTTGGGGAGGGAGTTAGCCAGAAAACTATTTATATTCACTGGCCTTGATGTCATCAGTAAACTGAAGACTGCAGCAAGCTTTTGCAGGGCAGGATAAAAGTTTTTTGAAAGTGAAACCACCACAGTACAATAAGGTAGTGTTCTAGTGGAGAGAAACAGTTGGTTTAAAATATTTTAAATGCTGTATTGTTGTTTATCCATAGCAGGGACAGTAAATAGGGAGAAAAATGACAGAGACGTTGAGCATTTAATAATGGAATCCCATTGCTGTCCTTTAATAGAACTTAATAAATGATAATAAATGAAGTTCAGATCCTGCAGCAATTCACAATTCTGTCACCATTGTGAGTTCTACTACAAGACAAAGGTCCCAGACCAATTAAAATACAAACAGAAAAATATGATAGAAATGAAGTAAATGAGTCACGGATCCTGCAATAACTCACAATTCTCTCACTACTGCGAGAGATACTGCAAGACTAAGGTCCCAGACTATATGCAGATTTTTGACTTTTGGTTACAATGAAAAATGCAGAAAAGAACAAATAATTCAGATTAACAGTCTGGATACTGCAGGGAGCACTAATTGAAATGTGATGATAGAGGCAAACTTGAGCTTTAAGAGCCCAATGGGAGTGCTGTATCAGTTGGAGCTATCGGTGTCCATTAGAAGTAGGAGTGGGAGAGGCTTGAATACTGTAACTTACCACAGGGACAGGCAGCTAAAAAGCCACCCAGTTTAAAAGCACAACAAGAATTACGTGGGTGGTTGGGAAAAAATCAAAAATCAATGCAGTTAAACAGCAGTTTTAAACTTGGAGCTCTTGTAGCTGAAGAGGAATTGTAAGCAAATACCTTAAATAAGGAAACTGTTCACCAGCTTCTCCTCTTATTACGTAGATCTAATTCCTATCCAATCAATGAATGTAAATGTTGGAATAAACCGTGAAAAGCTGAACAAATCCATCTTATTTAGATTCATAATGATATTTCCATCTTCCCAGGACTCTGTTGTTTGATCTCACTGTTGATCAAATAACTCTCTTATATACAGGTGTGTTTGATTAACCTTGAGATACATTTATTGATGTAGTAGTAATAATTTTGAACTGTGATCCTTAAATAATCCTTGAATGATTCCAGCTAATGTTTTTGTGGCTTTGAAAGCACATTGTGCACACATTATGAGCTTGCTACTTTGAAGTATCTTTCCAGGTAGACATAGTCCATGCTCCTCTAGTTCTTTGACATTAATGGACACCGTTCTCAAAGTTCAAATCAACTGTACACTTGAGAATAATGAGCTTATCTTTCTCTGTAGCTCTACCTTTTAGTATGTGATTAATCACTTTGACAGTTATTTCCTTCAGTACACTGATTTGATCTTTTGAGCTGTATATTTTCTTAAGCTACACAGTATCTTCAAAGATTCACGATTTCATTCAGTTTTGTTGATCCGTTTTGCTTAGCAAATCTTGCAATTGTTTAATTTGTTTTATTTCATAACTAGGAATTTTTTTATATGTTTTTTGTCTAAATTATTTTTTGTTACTGCACCTTTTTGAAATTTCTGCACAATACATAGGTCTAAGCATTTAAGTAAGATTTAGTGATTGATTGTGTCTTACAGAAACATTGCTGGGAATCTTCTGGTAATGTACACTGATCAAGATGGTTAAGGAATTCCTTCAGAACTACCTTAACCAAAACTTTGCCTGAGAGAAGTCTTAGAAAGTGGTTCTCCATATACTGCCTTCCACACCTAAAGATCATATCCTTCCAAAAAGACTGATTAAGGAGGTAAGTGACTGCAAATGTAGTCATCTTGATGCACTTAGTAGGAGACAAGGCAGAAGACCCATTATCTTTGCATGTGTTAGTACCTTTTAGCATGTATGATGGGAGACTCACTACCCTGAAAAAGAGGGAAGTAGAATGGAGAAAAAAAGTTGTGGCTGACGTCAGATGTTGTTTTGTAGCAGACATGGAAATACTAAGGGTTTCTGCTAAGGAATGGTAAGGGTGTTGCAGTGTGCTCCTGCTCTCTGGCAGTATTTGGCCCAGTCACTGTAAATCCCACAGGCTAAAGGTTGTACTCATTTCATTTGCTCAGACAATTTGTTTATTGCTAAAGGGTTTGACTAGAAATTACAAAAATGTATACTTTTTTAATAATCTGTTTTTTGTTTCATGGAATTTTAAGTGTTAGCAGATGTTTACAACTTTTATGCTACTTCATACAAGAAAATGTTAGTAGGAATTTGAAGTGCTGCATTGCGGGAACTTTGGACGTTGATTCAATTTTGACTACAGTGTGACACTGCCAGCCCAGCTACCTGGAATTTTGTAAATAATCATATGTCATTTGTGAATATTAACATGATTCATATGCTTGTCTTGCAAATGTAAGAGAACTATATGTTATGTGTATATTAAACTACTGGTGCAGAAGTGTGTGTCGAACAAGGTTTATACAGTATTGAGCTTCAGGGATGTGTCCACAGTGTATCCTACTGGAAAAGAACAGAAATGCATATAAACTATATATCTGTGCAAATGTATGCTTTCATAGTAGAAGCTGGAGTATACAGTTAACTTACAAAACTTCAAGAAAATAAGTTGAAATTGTTTTACAATTGTGTTATCTCTCAGTTTCAGTGAAACAGACACAATGTCTAGAGCTAGAGGTTTTTCTATTGTCTTGAAACAGAAATAATTAATAGGTTTCAAATGTAAACGTATTTTATTATTTTATGACTTCCACGTTCTGCAGACATCTGAGAGACATGTATTTTTAACACAGAGATGTTAGTTTCTGTCAGCCTGGAAACTAAAGGCAGGTGACAGAGTGATGTCATCCAAGCTGACCCAGCAGTAATGTTTGATAGTAATTTAAGGACTCTTTCTCAGAGAGAGATTGGGCATTTTGTTTTCTTGTCTTCAACCTGGAAACATCCATTGTCAGCACTTCTGCTTGCGTGTTGTCTGTAAGTAAGATTAGGGCATATAGTATCTCTCTTGGATATAAATAGGAATATAGTAAAGATTAATTTAGATGTTTTCTGTATTTGAGACTGTCCTGCAATGTTGTTTTAAAATATCTCCTGTTATTCTGAATTCTGCAGTTACTGTGTTGATTATCATCTTGTTCTTTTATTATTTATTATTAAATATATTTAAATCCATTTTTGTGGCTGTTTTTTGAGAGACATATATAAGCTCTTAGAGTATTTGCACATGTATTTAGTGACACTGTACAGGCCACTCCTAAATAGCCTTACAAGTCTTGGTCACACTTACCATTTGGATAATAATAACATTACACAGTAGGACTGGTCACCCTTTGTAAGGGCCTCCAAGTAGTTGATAAGGGGTTCTGGTGGCAACTACCTTATGGTCTGGGCAGAAGGGGGCATAGCTAGTAAACCTGTGCCAGCCTTTTCCAGTTGTGTGTTTGTGTATAAATCAAGACTCATTTTGTGTGTGTGTGTGTGTGTGTGTGTGTGTGTGTGTGTGTGTGTGTGTGTGTGTGTGTGTGTTAGCTACTAGGGCAGGGACATAAAGCAGCACAGGTTGGGCAGAGAGTGTGTTGGGAGGACTTGGCTTGGAATCCTGGCTAAGGACTCAACTCTATAGCTGTACCAGTGGGGGAGTCTTATTGGGGATCTGGAGAAAGAGGGAGAAACCAGCCTCATACTGACTGTGATCTCTGTGCTCTTAAGGGAGATTGTACTTTACTGTGTGTGTGTGTATTTGTCATCCTCCCATTGTGTATGTCTCTCACTGTTGCCAGTGGTGAGGATTTAGGCTCTTTGACTACTGGGCCAGTGCAGGGGCGTTGCATACAGTACTGAAGGAGTTATTGTGGGCATGGCTGGCCTTAAGTACAGGCAAACTAGGAGGTCTCCCAGGGCACCACTCATCAGTGTGTGCTTTTCCAACTTTTATTCCTCTCTTCATTGATTAAAAGCTCCTGTTTTGAAAGACCACTAGTTTCCTTTAAAGAAATGCCAAACTCTGCTTTATTTTTGGACTTTCTGCTTGTTCTTCTGCTCATGAGATCTAAACCAATTACTGAGCCATTATAGCCTCAAGCTCTGTGATTTGTTGTTTAGATCATGGTGGAAGGGAGCAAGCCACAGTATGGAAAATTTGCACATTGGGATGTAATTGGTACTGTGAGAATGTGACAGAGTAAAACAGTACATCAGTCTACAGTCCAGTTTATCAAAAAGTAATTTTTTGAACCCTGACAGTCCATCAGCCAGATATGGGGCACATATCTCTCACCTTCTTTGCTGAAGAACTCCATTGCTTGTTCACTGCTCTGTCTTTGCTGGACTAATGTGATTTGTGTGAATCAACCTGGAATGCTTTAATGCATGGCAACTGTTTGTGTGGAGCAAAGGTGAAATGCATTACATAGTCATCCTCTTCTCTCATAATAAGATGGGTGAACTGTATGTAGATGTGGCTATAACTGATTGGTGGGGGTTATCTGGATGATAGTAACTGATTTAAACTGAACATGTCTACAGAAGGGTCATCTTTCAAAGCTTAAGGCATAAAATGCATGAAAGAACATTAAGAGCTTCAGCGGGACTAGTAGCCCCCCCCCCGCCCCCACCCTAAGGCTGTTTAGGTGGGTTTTGGCACAGATTTAGTGTTTTTTTTTTTTTTTTTACCCTGGACCCCATCTTGTCTAAAGCTTGCCCTTCTTAAGTGTCCCCTGAAGGTCACTGTAGCTTGTGAGTGGCAAATGGAGATGGGGGTCTGGGGATGATGTCCTTATTTTTTTAATTTTCCCAACAGCCTTAAAGGTGTACATAGGTCACTATAAGTTGTGTTGGACTGGGGACTGCATGGTCATTATTTCTTTAACTTTCCTCAAAAACTTCAGAGGTATACATAGAGGGTCATTATAGCACAGGAGCAATCAACTGTCTAGTGTTAACAAGCTGCAAACATTACTGTAATCATTATTTTTTTCAATTTCCGAACAAACAAGCATCAAATGAGTATACAAGTGGCTGCCTCTTGGGAAAGGTGAAGGTGGAATATGTTTGAAAGCAACAGGCTGAAATATGTTTTTTCAGCTCTGTCCCAGTATAACATCAGAGAGTTGCACAGAATGTGGCTGTTTTTGTTCTTTTGGGGGGAGGAGTTATTTTGAAAAGGTATGCTGTAATATATTTATGTCAGCAGCAACTTAAAATATATGACTGTGGCTATTTGTGCCTTCACTTTCATCCCAATTTTACACCACATTACAATATATAGAAATCAACTATATTTTAGGGGAACAGGGAGGCAGGTGCTATTTGCAGATATAATTTACATATCCTCACAAGTATGCATCTTCTCAGTTTATTGTGAATTGTTTTATCAGCTTTGTGCATTAAGCATTGGATGCAAATTATTCTTCCTTGAAATAAAAAAAGACTGAATTTCTTTACTTATGATTTTTATTCATGTGATCATTGAATCATAAGGTTGTAAAAAAGCTCAAAAATGCAGCTGAGAGCATCCAGAATCCCCATGGCATCTGGTGTCCTAGTGGCCCCCAGACCACCACCTTATTGCAACAATTTCCACTACAGCTATTGCAGTGTAGTCTTGGTCAGATAGTGTCCGTTGAAATGATGTAGGGGATAAAAGTTGAATAAAGCAAAAGAGTTTTCCACAGTCATGATTTTTGATCACTTTGTCACTGGATCAAAAAGGTTGTTTTAAGAAACTCTAAAATGCCCCTCACAGCATCTAGAACTTACATGGCTTTGAGGCCAGGGGTCTCAGGTCACCAGCATAATTTATTTATTTCCTCCACAGTTATTAAACTGCAATCCTGGACAGCTATGGTGTGTTGAAAACCTGCAGGAATAAGTGAAGTAGCAGAGTTGACCGATTTTATTTCCCTTAATCAGATTTTTTTCAGGCCATGATTGGATGAACAGGCTGTTTAAAAAAATTCTGAAATGACCTCAAGGTATCTAGAACCCCTGTGACTTCTAGGGGCCTAGTGGTCTCCAGACCCCTGGTTTAATGCAGTTATTTCCTCCACAGTTGTCAGAGTTCAGTCTTCCCTAGTTAGGATGTGTTGAATGAATGACAAGGAAGAAACTGAAGACTAAAACAGTGAGACAAGAAAGAAAAAAATGTAATCTGGAAGCTGAGGGTATGTGTGTTTATGTTTCGCTTTATGGCATCAATTCACCTAAGCCTGTCCTTATCACTGGTGAATGTATAATGTACTCTAATTTAAAAGAAAATTGGATGTTCTCAGTATTGTACTAAAGATAGACTGAACAGTAGTAAAGAATAATGCACAATGCATTTTGGTACATTTTCTAAAGTTCAGCATAGAATGGGATTAATGGATTGAAGGGTGAGGTAGTATATAAAATGCAGTTTCAGGATGTTTGTCTTTCATGACTTTAAGATTTCATTTTAAGGTTTCAGAAGTAATTTCATTAAAGAAGTGCAAGCATTTCACTTTTTGTAGTTTGAAGAAATATGCTCTAAATTAAAGGCTGGCATCCCTGGCCTGAAAAATTACTATTTGGGTGAATATTTTGAAGAATATTATTTGAGTTCTACGATTGAGATATTTGAATTTGGAATATTTTATGATTACGATATTTGAATTTGGAATATTTATCCTGCTCCACCGTAGTCTGTATTCAAATGAGAATATAATACAAATAGCCCATGGTGGTGTAGTGATTAGCATTGTCGCCTCACAGCAAGAGGTTCTCCGGTTCAATTCTTGGCTGGAGCACCTTCTGTGCGGAGTCTGCATGTCCTCCCCATGGTCGAGTGAATTTAAAGACATGCAGGTAAGTGCGAGCATGTGTGGGTGTGCCTTCTTTGAAGGTTGGGTGTCGGGCTGGCAACTTGACATCGTAAAAATTCACTGCCAATCATTAGTGGACCAGAGTTCCTCTGTGGCGAACCCCTAACCGAGAAAAGATGAAAGACATTTTATAATATATATCATACATCCTCTTCCAAATCACATATAAGGTGTCACAAGGGAAAAGCGGTATGTGGGATCAGACATGTAGGAATCTGTTAGTAAGAAAATCCAAAATTTAGATGCTGATCTTTTCATGCTATGCACTTACTAAACTGAAAATATGTCTGCATCAACCACTTATACGTTGTGTGCACATTTTAAGTAACTTACATCCTGTGGTGTTCTTCTAGCAGCCTTTTGAAGTTGTAACCTTTTTGACTGAGATTTTTTTGATGAAATACCTTTCATATGTTTTGTTAAAAACACAAAAAGAAAAATCTAACAAAGCTAGACTTTCCACCGTGTGATTATTTAAACTTCTCATATTAGAGGTGACATGAGGTGCATGCAAATTACCTTTTAAGGATATCAGGTGTTTCAGCTAAATGGCAATTCTGAATGTCCATTACTTTCTCTTTTAAGTCTATTTATGGACAATTTCCGACAAGTAAAGCCAACCCCCACTAACCAAAACACCTGATATCCTTAATGGGTAATTTGCATATATCCCATGTCGCCTCTAATACAAGAGGTTTAAGGTATCACACAGTGGAAGGTCTAGCTTTACTAGACTTTTCTTTTTATGTTTTGAACCAATTGTTCTTTCTGTGTGACTTTTTTACTCATTGTTTTAGTTTCATATGTTTTGTGTCATATCTCATTTAGTTCAGATATAATTACAATAATCATGACAATTTTGGCTTAACTGCATCACTTTTATATTAGGTAAAAACACAGAGGTGTACAGTAGGCTCAAGAGAGTTAGTACAAGTGCCCCCATTGACTGAAGAGCGATCTCATGAAATCTACAAAATTCTCCCTCATTGTTAATTTAAAAAAGTGTCTGTTTAATTGAACTGTGCATCAGACCCCATCAACACAGTTAGCTTGAATTATTTAAGTAGTTGTATTAGACTTTGTAAAGATGTGGCTGCTTGGGAAAGAAAAGGATATTTTGGCATGTAAAACCTTAGTAACTTGTAGTTACAAAATGCACTAGTCTCACCTGCTAGCAAGGTAAAGTTTAAGATCCATCATGTTAGACTCCATCATCATAAGGATCAAGAACTGGTAGATATATAAGATGTTTTTTAGAAGAGCAAAGGCAGCAGAACTCAAACTGCCGTTATGGAGAAAGCAGTGGTTCCACAAAAAAAAATGTACTTCTGCTTTATTGACTGTTCTGTGTGGACCATAACACAGTGTGACAAGTTCCTAGAAAAATAAGAACAGTAGGTCATCTTATTTGCTTCATGGAAAATCTGTATGCAGAACAAGTAGCAAGAGTTTGAACCGAATATGGATTAACTGACTTGTTCAACATTTGGAAAGGAATTTGACAATACTGCATTTTGTCCGTTTAATCAATTTATATGTGGAAGATACTGTAGCAAATGCTGGATTAGATGATTCGGAAGATGGAAGCAAAATTTCTGGGAGAAATATTCACAACCTAAGCTATGCAGATGGTATAACTCTAATGGCTGAACTTGATGAAGACTTGAAGAGTCTGTTAATGAATGTGAAAGTAGAATCCTCAAAGCTATGTTGCTTAGCATAAATATAAAATTGCCATTAAATAGATGGGGGAAAATTGAAGCAATGAGAGAGTTTATTTTCCTGAGCACAATGACCTCTGCAGATGGTAATTGCAGACATTATTCAACAGATATTGGCTTGCTTTTTGGAAGAAAAGTTATGGCAAATCTGAATAAAATTTTAAAAAGTAAATACATCACATTGTCAACAAAGGTCTGTATAGTCAAAATAATGGTTTTCCCAGCAATGACATGTAGCTGTTAGAGTTGGACTAGATAAGTAAGGCACCAAAAATGTGATGCTTCTGAACTGTAGTTCTGGTGAAAATGAGAATTCTGTGGACTACAAGAATATTGAAACAGTTAATACGTAAAAAAATATATTCAAACTTTTCACTGGAAGACCTAGTAGCATATCTAAAGCTCAAATATGAAAAGTGAAGATGGAATTAGTTAGAGAACACACTGATGCTAGGAAAGAGTGAAGGCAAAAGAAGAGGCAACAGAGGCTAAGCTGGAGTGGTCACCATTACTGAAGAAATGAATAAGAATTTGAAAGAGCTTAAAGAAGCAGTTCTTGATAGAGAGGTCTGATGTGCTGAACTCCTTGGGGTCACACTGAGTCACTCATTTATAGAACAGCAGCAATGTTTAGTTGCTACACTTTCTTGTTTTATGGTTTCTTTTGCCTTTGAGGTGCTGCTTACCTGTTTCTCTTTTGTTTTTGTGTGCTATTTGCCGTCCTTAGAAAGGCATATAAAGCAAAAGTACAAGCAGAGTCTCTGAAGTTAAGGCTCTGTGCTGAAAGCAAATGTTTTTGATTTGTGTAAATATTAAATTATTAGAGTACTAGGCAGGTGCCTGTTTTTTTTCCATAACTGCACATGATCTGCCCAATGATTCCCCTTCCTGCACCTAAATGACCCATTCATTCCTGCTATGGAGCAGGAGCCAGACTGGTTCATTCCTCAGCAAAGCCATTTAGCCCATTTATTCCTTGATCATAGCAGGAGCCTTTTAATCCTATTCATTACCTGGGGAGGTAAGAGTCAAGTCTTTGAGTGTGAGCCATACTGCCAGTTGAGACGGTCTTCCTTTCCCTCTGTTCTAATCCCTCCTTGCACTGGTTGTGATGCATGCATTTACTGCTACCTGGGACAGCACATGCATATTCATGACCAGACCTAATGGCTTACCTATAGCATGGTGTCAGATTAACCCTTAATGCTGCCTGCTATGGCCCAAGACTCCTAGTGAAGTCAACATGACAGTGGGCCAAATGGACTTCCTCCTTTTATGATGGATGAGCTGGAGATATCCCCATGCTTCCACCACTACTCAGATCTTCTAGTTTTCCCAACATAGTAGGTGTTTTTAAACAACCATGGTGGTCACAATTTTATAACAGTTAAATTTTAACACTGGTCAAATAGTTCTCAAAGGAATTTTGCCACCATTGCCTTGCTCTCAATAAGCTACACTGGCTTAAATTTCCTCATTATCTCAAAGTATCCCAGCTTCATATAACCCACTTCCTTCTCAATAAACCCACTGCTTGTCCCTCTCTCCAATCTAATCACTTACTACTGAAAAACTCCACCTTCAAACTTATAGACCCAAATTGAACATTGGCAATCTCTTCTATCAATCTTCCATAACAAAATTCTGGAACAACCTCCCTACCAATTTATGTAGCATTACACAAACTAACTGCTTCAAAAAAGAAGTAAAACACTTTCTCCAGAAAACTTGGTTATGCTTATGCCAGGACCCCCTACCTAATCCTGATTCCAACATTTGTTTCTCCCACTTTTGTGATATAAGTTTCTTGCTAAACCCTGCTTAGGAAATGCTGTACAGCTGTACAGTCTGTATGAAAGTATCATGCTTATAATTACTTGTATATTTTTATCTCTCATTTTCTCTAGTTCATACTTTTATCGTTAGCCCATAACTCTGTGTATTATTGTCTGAAATTGAAGCCGCATGATTTTGATGTTGTCTACTATGTTTTATCCATGTTTGTCACCGTACTGAAAACTGCATATTATACTTATCTCTGAATGTTTCTAATGTATTTATACTCTGCTTTCTGGAGCTTTTCTCCCCGGACCTCCTCTGAAAATGGACATATATCCAGTTGGACTTTCCCGGTAAACAAATGTAAAATAAATAAATAATTATAATAACTTGACTGAGTTTTATGCAAATTTGGGAATCTTTCTATATACGTACACTGTGAAATTGTCCTTGTTACTTTTTGTGAAACTTATTACTGCAAAATTGTAATTTTTTTCTTGGAGCTTTTCTCCTCAGGTCTCTACTGAAAATGGGCCTGTGCTCAGTTGGACCAACCCAGTTAACAAATGTAAAATAAATAAATTGTGGGCTTTTCTGTGTATTTTTAATAAAGACAATGAAATGATTACAGATTGTGTGTTGTATGTCCTATGGTTAGCCCCAGAGAACCCTATGTACTGCTGTTAATGTAGACACTTCAGCTGTCAAACTCATGATATTTTGGCTTTTTCTCACAGTTCTACCACGAGACATCATGGAGTAGGGATTCCCCTCCCCCAACTCAAGCAGCTGCTCACACAACTGAAGTTCCTGCAATCAGTTTTGGGGCAGAAATGAATTCCTAAACAGACTGAGGTTGGTTTTCATTCTCTCGGGTTCTGGTGTGCCTGCTTGTGCAGGAGATATTTTTCCATTGCTAAACACTTTCTAATAGTATCTGTCTGTACTGCTCACTCAAAACAAAAAGAGAAAAAAAACTTACGCATCGCAGATTCAGTGCTTGGACCCAGTGCATTTCTTAATTGCATTCCCTGGCTTCTGGTGCCCATTCATTGGTGATCAGAGCATTACACGTAAGTGCAGCTTTTTTATTTCATTTTCAGCTAAATAAAATGTAGTCCTGTGTTTTTGTTTGTGCCTTTTACTTCACTCTGTTTATTGTTCAGTTTAAGTCAAATATTTGAAATATAAAACAAAACAAAAGGAATTCACAACCAAATGTTCACCACAGGCTGGTACGGTCTCCCTTGACCCGAGAAGGAGAAACAAATCAACGTTTGTTCACAAATCAGAATTTATTCAGAAATCTCCAAAAATATAATAGCGAGTACGTTATGGTTAAGCGCTTTCATCTGATACAATCAGATTTCATCAGAACCCTTATTCAGTAACAGTTCACAGTTTATATAACCATTTTGGCGCCCATTTTCATAACCTTAATTGAATAAGCACTACTAATTGTTTAAATACATTTCCTTAAAAGATCACTTTAAAAAATATATCACTTTATAAAATATATACATAATATTAAACGTAGTTAGCTTAATTCTTACTTACTTACTTGTACAAACATTCACATGTATTACTCATTTTCTTTATAAAAACTTGTTTAGCATATATTAAAAACTGTTCCTTTATATACTCTACTTATTGTACACTCAATAAACTACTGCTATATACAAATCTGTATAAAAAATTTTGTGTGTATATATATTTGCTATGTGGTAAAAAATATATTTGCTATAAAGTAAAAAAAAAATATATATATATATATATATGTGTGTGTGTATAACATGTGAAGTCACACAGGGACTAAAATACATGTGTCAAAGGAACAGTTTTTAATATATGCTAAACAAGTTTTTATAAAGAAAATGAGTAATACATGTGAATGTTTGTACAAGTAAGTAAGTAAGAATTAAGCTAACTACGTTTAATATTATGTATATATTTTATAAAGTGATATATTTTTTAAAGTGATCTTTTAAGGAAATGTATTTAAACAATTAGTAGTGCTTATTCAATTAAGGTTATGAAAATGGGCGCCAAAATGGTTATATAAACTGTGAACTGTTACTGAATAAGGGTTCTGATGAAATCTGATTGTATCAGATGAAAGCGCTTAACCATAACGTACTCGCTATTATATTTTTGGAGATTTCTGAATAAATTCTGATTTGTGAACAAACGTTGATTTGTTTCTCCTTCTCGGGTCAAGGGAGACCGTACCAGCCTGTGGTGAAAATATTTGAAATATATTTTATGCTTTTAAGGAACATTATGAAAAATAAATTAGTAAATTACTATATCTTTTAACTGACGCACGTGCAGTACAAATCCAGAGGGTATATGGCTTACTCACAGGATAATAGGAAGTTACTAGGCTATTGGCCCTGAGGCTCTTACAAGCTTAGCCAAGAATTTAGCCCATGTTCCGACAAGTCAGCACCAGATGCCCCTGTCCAGCAGGGACACAGGTGGAATCCCAGGGGTATATTTTCTGTTTCCCATCCAGTTATAGAGGTTGCGCATAAAAAGGGTTAATGAGGTACTCTGCTTGACGTGGAGAGGGAGTCTATTTCACAGAAGAGGGAGTCTCTGGGACACAAAGCTGTCCCACCAACAAATCCTATTGATGTCACAAACTAGGTTGAGGTCGCACGTGCAGGTTACTCAAGTGGAGCTCGACTTGCAGATGTGAAGGTTTTGGGAAATGTGCTTATCGTACTTTACAACAGGCTAATGTGTTGACTTTGGTTCCTGAACAGTTACCACTCCCTGTATTACTAGACATTAAACGGCTGGGTTAGCCTCGGTCTCATACTCCTAATTTACAACTGAGAGGTATATGCATAAGAAGTGGTCTAAGAAAGAAACCCAAACCAATACTTTTCAAAAGCAATACATACTTAGCAAACCTGTTTCTGTTTACTAGTCTGTACTTACAACCTTATGATGTACCTGGTTGCATTACTTGATATCCCTCACTCCAGATTCCACAGAATGGCATCCAACCTTCTGCATTGGTCAGGGCAGCCTGGCCTGCCCTTCCCACAGATAATAAAACATATTCTGTCACTTCCATCCACATTTCTACACCTCGTGGCCAAAGCACACTTCATGCAGCAGCGGTGTTTAGGATGTACCAGTATAAAAGTTATTTCACTTGGATTAACCTACCCGAGGAAACGACTGTCCTAATGAGCAAATTGCCTAAATGTTTATTTCTTGACCTCCCATTTGTTTTTATTCTGGCAAGGGACATTAGATTTAACCCAGGCAGTCTTACTGCTACTTGTAAGCATAAATGTACAGTCATAATATCTGTTTAGCTTTTTAATCTGTCATTTGTTAATCAGGTAAATGGTTTGGTTTATGAACTCTTTTAGTCTACAACCCTGGTCTCAGAGGCAGTACATTTATACTGAAACAGAGATAGGGTGGTAATTCTCAAAACTAGATAGGTTGACAGATTTCTTTGTGAGAAAGAGAGCAAGTATGATAGGTTAGGCAGATAAACTCTCAGCCTTAGAGAGGACCGAATTATTTGGAGAATAAATAACTGGAGCTGTTGATTTCAGGCAATACTTCAGCAATCTGGTTAGACTTCAGTCAGGTTTGCAGTTTGAAGAGCATATGCTTGAAAATCAGACTCATAACCTCAGAGTAGCCAATAAAGTCAAATTCCCACCACGTAAAGTCAAGACTCAGTCACAATGGGTCATAGATGCGTCATGTGGAGGCACTTTGCAAGGCAGTTTCCCTGAGGGGGACACTCTTATTCTCATTAAAAAAAAAAACTGTCATTGTAAGGCTGCATGATGCCTGATATAATCTTCACCAGGACTAAGTCTGCCCTTGAAAAGGCAAGTTTTGTTTTTTTGGTATTCAGACTTTTATCCATTTCCTCCTCAGAGCCTGGAGATTATGGCTTATTCCATGGTTTTCAAATTTCATTCAAGATAAGGCACATGTGTATTGCATCAATTTGGTTATGAGCCTCTGTGATTGTTGTACTCTGCAAGAAGAGACATGGGACCATCTGCAGTGCAGTTATGAAGGAGCCAGTTTAATACTGATCCCAGGCCAGTATGGGTAGCCTTCCTTATGTTCCTGAATTTGAAAAGCCTTAAAACATTAACTTATAACTAACATATGTTTAGCCTCATGTTCATTGTCATTGTTATACAGACCGTAAGTATAGCTGCTCCAACATTTCACTGTCTGGTAGGTAAGAAACAGTAGTTTAAGAATTAAAAGGTTCAATAAGATGTGTAGTGGTACTGCCATTTGTGACGCTGCCAAACTGCTTTGGCCAATTCCCATTCTTGACTGAGGTACCTATTGTGTAATGCCTGCACATCTGTCTTTGTGAGTTTTCATTAAGTACTGTGGTTTCATCTCACATCTGAAAGAAATCCTATAGATAACCTGTTGATCATCCAAACCACCTGAAGATTGGATTGAGTCTGTGTACATACTGCAAACGGTTGCTACCCTGTTGATTAATTTACAGCCTTGAACTCATTGCATGTCAGGATACGCTTCAGGTCCTGCTTGACCCTGACTTGGATTAAGTGAATTATTAGAGAAGGAATAAAATGCACCCCTTTTTTTTTGGTTGGGTATCTACTTTTTAACATGTAAATCAAGGGAAATCTGCCACTTTTGTTGAAGTATACACTGTTTAGTTTAATTGTGATAATGTTCTGTCCAGATGTGCTTCATATGATCACTGCTGCAGCAGTCTTCACTGTAATAGGGCTGTATCCTGCCAAGGATTCAATGGCCATCAAGCTTCTAAAGCTTTCAGGGCACCTTCCACATGCCCAAACCTTTAGGCAGCTCAAGCTGCGCTCACTATAATGAGGCTTGGCCACAAAGAATTTAAGTGCTTTCCTGACACTAAAAAAATGCTTCTGTGTAGGTTTTCAAGGATCAGTGGTCAGCTAACTCTGTTCCATTGCTGGGCCGATAAGCTCCTTGAGTGAAAAAAAAACTTCCACTTTACTTTTTCTGACAGAAATTTTATTTCTTTTGTAAAACTTGAATATTTTAGGAAAAATGTTTTTACTATCATGTCACTTTGAAACAGGAGCAGTACTTTTTTTTATTTTTTTATTTTTCTGGAAAAATGTTAAAACTTAACTTTAACTGTTTTTTTCTGTGGAGAAACTAGCATGATTTTACTTTTGAGTTAAGTGTTTAAAGTGTATTTACTGTGTTTTAATGTAGGAAAAGTTACTTTTTGCTACTTTCCTGTTTTACTGTGATTATTTCTGCCAGGCATCCCCAGCAATCAGGCAACTTATTTTTCTGGCTTAACCATGAAGTATCCTAATGGTTTCTCTGTTTTACTTTCTTCCAACTTCAAAAAGAAAAACATTATTAAGCAGCCTTTTCCACCACAGCAAGCTGATAAAATGCCTCAGCTGCAGGTGGGTGATTCTGCTGTGGCCAAAACTGGTTCCTTGGACCACTCATCCTTTTCCTTGGGTGCCACAGGTGTAATACCTACCACCACCATGGACCAGGAAATAGACACATCCTCTGCAGCTCTCGGAGTGCTCTTGAATGGCTAGGGAGAGCCACTCTTATCAGTCCTGGGAGAAGGGACGGGGAATGCCTCTCTGCTTAGACAGAAAGCTATTCCCATCCCAAAAGATGGTCTGTTTCTTCAGCACTTAAAAAGAAGCAAGAACTTGAACATATCCTTTCTCTTGTCTAGTTACTCTGGACAGCAATCATTTTTTTTTTGCTTAGCTTAGGGTTTAGTGCAGGTTGTTGACCCTTCTTGTATGGTTGTTTCTAGTTAAAGCAAAAGAAAAAGGGATTCTTTATTTTTGGATTTATTCAAGATTTTGAATCTCAAAATGACTGTGAATGCACAGATTGTGTGTAATCTCCACAGAATTATTGTTCAAATTCAGAGGATTGTGTGGCTTCGGCCAGTAATTTTGAAGAATTTCCCTTTGAAACTATTTCTAGAATGAATCTGTTGTTTCAGGGGGGAAATAGTGTTTCATGGTTCATTAGGAAGTATTATTTGCTACAGTTGGAATTTCCAGAACCTACTCCTATTTATCCTGCTCAGTTTGCACTGGAAGACGATTTTTGTCACAGCCTATAATTCTCCTAATAGCCAGATCCTGCTACCCCCAATAAAGCAAGCAGACTTTATAAAGTACCTCATTTAGTAATTCCTAACATTGATTCATGTTTTGTTTTTGATGTAACCTCACGTAGTCGAGTTGGAATAATGACTCTTTCACCTTTAAACAATAAATCTTAAACACAAGTAAGCTCATCATGATATGAGAACTAAACATATACACATGTAGTATTGTCTAACCACCAGTTCCAGTATTGCATCCAGCTGTAATTGAAAGTCTTCCTTCATATAGGCTCCAAGCTACTCCCTCTTCTGAGTGGTCATTGGTAATAGAAAAACAGGCCAATAAAATTCCAGATCTTTCTCCATTATGTCTTCTCTATATTTTGTAGGTATGCTATACCCAAAGTAACAGGCATATGAATTAATTTATTTGGTTTATGCTGAACTTCCATGACACATTTTTGCAAAGGACAGTAAAATTCTTTGGATTCTTACTGTAAACTTTACGTTAAAACCTTCTTGAATATATTTTGAAGTGGCTTGTCATCCATTTCCTTAGTAACTCTTTTACCATAAATGAAGTACTGGAATTTCTGACTTTCAGAAACTTTGGTCAACATTTCCTTTTCAGTCTGAGCACAGCATATTTGAGCAACAGTCAAAGCTCTTGACCCATAAGCTATTGGCCTGCCTTGTTGCAGTAGACCTACATCAAATCCTTGTTGGATGGCATCTACCTGCAGAGTTGTATGTTGTTTTACATCCTACATTTTCAGTGCAGAAGCTTCCATAACTGTTTTTAAGCATTTTAATACTCCTCTCTTGTTCTTTTGATCAAAACCAGAACCATCATGCTGTACGTAAAGTAATTTCCAAGGACACACCATTATATCTGGCTAGTCTGGAATAAAATTGGAATGATTTTGCAGCACACAAAGGGATATTATGAGATTACTTATTCTCAGTATGATGCCTGCCCGATAAAAAATAATTATGTGCCTTTCTTCCAGTGCGTAATCTAGTTTGTGTGGTGTTAGTTTCCTTCCATAGTTAATTGTCTTTCTATTATGTTAAATGGGAAGGAATCCGAGCCATGATGGGGCTAAAATCATTATACCTGCTTCAAGTAGTAAGAAAGCTTTAGCCACAATAGAACGGTGTGATGTAAGTAATGATTCCTCAATCCAGCAGCCACATACTCAATATTGGAAGGGGTGTTCATTATCAATGATATTTATAGAGCTATAAAAGTTAAACTAAGTGTTAGATCACTATAATTTGGCAAATGAAACTAATTGAAGGTGATTGATAAAATGCTTAAAGAGCACTCCCAATACCTTGGAAGCCCTAGTGGATGAGACTGCCAATTTGAAAAATTTTCCTGCAAGCACTGGGGGCTCAGACATGGTAAATCTGCTCCTGGCTGAACATGTGGATCTTGCTAGGAGAAAAAAAATCATACTCAATGGGATTTCCAAGGAGATGAATGTAACAGACTCTGTCTAATGTTGCAACTCAGCTGTGTTCAATTTTAATGAGGTTCAGCACTTACGCACAGGAGTACTGGATGCCAGTGGAGCTATGGCACAAGGACAGGCAACTGAAAATTAAGTAAACTACCAGTCATGATTTCTGCATGGTTAATTGGAAACAATTGTCAGATTCTGTACACAAAAGACCATCTAATTCAAATAATTTTACCCCACTGTCTTTAATGTGATGCTTCCTCATGGCACTTAAAACTTTTGTAGATACTGCAGAAGCAAAGATATTTCTGATAGCATATGATGGACAGAGAAGATGGAGGTCAGGGCAAGAAGAAGCAATACAATGCACTACTTCTGTTTGTTTGTTTACTGCCTACAATGCCTTTAAAGTCTCTGGCAGTTGTGGGGAAAAATCAGTATCTGTCAAGTAAATTCACAGCTTATGATTTATTCTTCAAGACTGCATACTGGACATAGTATAAATCCAAATCCCTAGCTCTCTTATAAGCCCAACCCAGGTCCAACAACTCTCTTTCCGCAACACTAAAACTACTGTCTTCTTATACTGACCTGTGCCCTCCTCATTGCATATAGCATCAGAAACAAGTTAGGTCATATAAGTGCTTTTATTTCCCAGCATAACCCAAACGTTCTAGCGGTCACAGAATCCTGGATCAAGAAAAAGACTCCACCAACTTCCAATACTTTCTAACCTCCAACAAGTATGTCATTATTGTCAGACCAGGCAAATAATCATATGGAGACTGTTTAATCATGTACAGAAATATCCAAAAACCAAAAGTTATTGCCCATGGAAATTCCTCCTCAGACTTCTAACTGGATTCTTCTATAATTTCCAAATTATTACTGATCAATACAGCCTATCTAATGCCCTCTGCTTTCCTAAATACATTTACATCACTCATCTCTAACATCCTTAATAACTGTTCCAAAAAGTATGACACAGTCATTCTGTGTGCCTTCAATCTTAATTATCCTGGCTTTGTTTCATCTGACATGGGTACTTTCCTAACGCACCTTGGTCAACTTCAGTTCATAAAACAACCAACAAGACCTCAGGTCGTTCAAACTCTCAACACTGCCCCTGATAACAAACATTCCAAACTCCATCTTCAACATAAACATTCTGACAGCATCACTAAGCAACCACTGCGCAGTCACTTTTACAATTGTCAACCATTCTATAAAACCACCACAAATATTAAAAGCCTTCAGAAACCAGAGTAGCACAAATATACACAAACTCAAAACTTTTCTCAAAGCCCACAACTGGAACTATATACTGTCCTTACTTTGCCCTAATGCAGCAGTTGCAAGCCTAACCAACTTTTTAGTCTAGCTGCAAGACAAGTTTTTCCCACTTATCCACGGGCTTTGTAAACCCACCAAAACCAAATAGCTATCAATTGAACTCGAACATCTTTTTACTCTAAGGGATGAAACATGGCAAAAATGGAAAACACCCCACAACTGACAACCACACCTCCTTTATATCCTTGTGTAACCTAGCCAAGAAGTTCACCAGAAGGCACAAAAGAAATCTCCAAAGAAACAAATTACCCTCTTATATTCCCTCAAACACTTTTGGAAAAAGGTTAATTTACAGGATGAAAGCCTCCTCATGATACCCTGTCTACAAACACCAACCAGTGTGGTACAGCAAAACTTTCTCCAGAAGATTTCCTTAAAGAACATAGCAATCTCCCATCAATAAACTCCACACCTCCCAGTGATCATGCATTGCCCACCCCATCACTATTCATACCCCTGTTCCACTTCAGCTGTTCCAAAGAAGTTTCTGTTGTACTTGAAAATATTTCTGCTGACACCCTTCCTGGATCTGACAACATAAACCCTTGGTTCATATATCACTGCAGAGAACATCTAGGTCTTTCTCTCACCCACATATGTAATCTGTCTCACACAAAAACATTGTGCCAAAGATTTTGAAAACTTTTCTAATCAAACCCCACCAAAAGCAAACTGTCACTTCTGTCCATTATCCATACTCCCAGTTCTGGGCAAACTTCTTGAAAAGATGGTCTACACCCAACTCTGTCTCTGTATCCAGCAGTACCACCTGATCTTCTCTAAATAACTTGGATTCTGGCCTGGATGAAGAACTATGACTGTACTTCAGTCTCTAACTGATGACACCCTGCTAAACTCTGATAGTGGCCTCATTATAGGTGCCTTATTTATAGATCTGACAAAGACATTTGACCACCATCTTCTCCAAAACTAACTGAAATGTGTATCAGTCCGGGCACCATACCCTGATTTAACAACTTCCTGACTGGCAGACACTTCAGAATTAAAACAGGATTCTTCCAATCAGAATTTGCACTTATTACATACCAAAAGGATCCATTCATCTCCCTTTCTCTTCTCCATATTCATTAATACCATGTGACATCCCCCATCTCCTACTTATCCTCAGTGCTGATGACATGGTCATTTACCGATCAAGTCACTCACACTATCATTCAATGCCAACTTCAGTCAGACATACACTACTACTCAGCCCCTCCAAAACCAAAAACTATGCTTTTTGAAACTCCACATATAATTCAGCAATCACTTAACTCTTCAACTATCTTTGATCTAAACAACCTTTCCATAGAGACAACCTCTGCCTTTCAAATGCCTAGGACTATGGCTTGCTCAGTCACTAAACTTCCATTTCCACATCGACAAAGCCAATATACCCCACCACCCCCTCCTATTCTGGTGTAGAAAGATCTCCCCTTTTCTATCCAAGCCAGTCCTCCTCTGGGCCTAAAATATGTCCTCTTTTCTATCCCAACCAGCCAGAGCAGCCATTGGCAAAGGGATTCTCTTTTCTCAACTTGAATGTGGGCTCCCATCGTTTACTTCTGCTTCTAAGAAAAATATTGCCACACACCAGACTATCTCTAACAGCATCTGCTTATTCACTACAAACTCACCTGTCTGAACATCACTGTATCACCCTAGAAAAATACAAATGTCAACTCATAAAACAAAGATTTAACCAAATTTAGGATCTCATCTCTACAAACTACTCCAGCTAGACTTCATGAAAAAAACTCTTCATACAACCTAATACACTACTCATAAGCCGCACCAACTCTCGTTGCCCCTGGAAAGAAAACTCCACAGCACTGCACGTGCTTTTCCAATTAGGCACCTAATCTTGGGCGAACTATCCCCATCAACATTAAGAAAATCAACACTTAGTCCAAAGTCAGAATACAAGTCAAAAGGCACTTTTTCATCCAAGCCAAATGCTCCTGCTGCAACAAAGGACATATCACTAACCCATCTCCTTTCTAAGTCTCTCCTCTTTCAAAATTTACTGAAACCTAGCACACTTTAGAATCTAATGTATATACTGTGCATTGAGTTGTGCTTGTTCACTGCAATATTTATAAAGTTTTTTTGTGTGTGTGTAATTAGTCTGAACTACTCCGTTATTGCTTATATTTCTGATTTTTTGTATGTGAAATGTGCTGCATTTCACCTGGAGTGAGCTTGAAATTGGTAATTAATGATAGGTGTACTACAACAGTAAACAAATATATATATATATATATATATATATATATATATATATAAATTAATAAATCATCCTAAACAAGATTAATTACCAGTCCACAGCTAGCTGTAGAAACACACTGTGCCCTGTTTTGACCATAATATATACCCAAATGCCTTAGGTGAAGTCCCCAATAATCCCAATAGCTTTAGACTGTGGACTTCTATTGTCCGTTAATAAACAGTTTTCATTGTACCCAGTGCTCATGGACACTGATTTATATTTCTTAAAAAATAAAATTCCATTTTCATAAGATGAAATCTGGGAATTTCACCTTTACTTTTTAAGTGTAATTACTGGCCCCTACCATGATTTCATTATAATTTTCTACTTGCACCTATATACCTGCAAAATTAAAACAGATATAGGTACAGAATAATCAATAAAGCAAGCTTAACAGTATTGTGAATGGTAATATGAGAGAAAGTACAGGATGTGATGAATGAGTGCTCTGGTCTAAAATCCCAAATTCCTTGAGAATCCTAGGTTTTTCTTGTAGCTAGACAGTTCACATTCAGGATTTAATGATGTCTTTTCCCATATAAATAGATATCAGTGTCTTGTCAGTGCTTTTTTGTTATAAATACTAACTCATTTGTGCAAATTAAGTATCCTGTTAGTTACCCAAATACCCTTGATCTTATCTTCACAAATATGGCCTTCTCTTGCACACTTCTGAATTTATCATCTTCCACCAGTATCTCAGACAATAAAACAGTAACTGTTTCTTTCCTTTAAAACTGATTGTACTTCCCCTGCAAATATCACTGTATTTAGAGACTTCTCAAAAACAAACCTTCATTTTGACCTAAGTAAATTCTGCTGTAATCCTCCTGTGACGGACTTATTGCTAAAACCGCTGCCATAGCTGCATGCATAAGACATTATTTTTCCTCAGTAGATATAACAAGAAATTTAAAAACAAATGCCTGTGTGACAATACCCCCATATAAACAATCTGTATAACAGAAAAAGAAAGAAATGACTTAATGTTTGTATCAAGTCTCATTCTAACCACTTTAAGAGGATACTTAAGCAAATTAACAAAGAGCACAAGGGTACTATTAAGAAGTTAAACGCTGAATATGAAACTTAAAATAGCCAATGAAGCAAAACATAATTTCAGATCTTGCTTCAACTATGTCAGGAAGTTTAGAACCACAACTCCGCAATGCTCTGAGTTGGTTAACAATAACATTGTCCACTCAACCCATAATTATAGCTATTCCATAGATTCCATAGTCCCAGCAGCCACCTGTAATTACTACGGAACAAATCCTCTCAACCCTCCAAAAAATTAAGTACATCTTATCCAAGAGCCCTGATAATGCACTGGTTTGTCTGATTATCAGTAGCAAATATGGCCTGTCTAAACCCTTAATTTGCCTCTAATCCAAGCCTCTTCACTGGGTATATTCCTGAAGCCTGGAAAATGGCCATTACAATGCCAGTATATAAAATTGGCCCAACTGTAGACCCTGCTAACTGTACATACATTAGAATCACTAGACATATTTGTAAAGCTGTGGAGTATATTATCTTAGACATCATTAATCTGGACATTAAAAATAGCTTAGCCCTAAACCCTCAAGTTCAGCTTTGTCAATAAAATAAAAATATTGACTGACAATAAAGACAACTTTTCTTGATTAACATACAAATTATATCCTTGAATTTCTGAATACCTTTTTTTCTTTGCCAGTGGCTCTAAATATAACAGAAATAACAAAAGAGAAAGAAGATACCCCTGACTGGGTCCACTTTACAGGCAAAAGTCATCAGAGACCACCTCCCACTTTACTTAATAGGTTCATCGTTTTATACTAGGCTAGGGATCACCAAGGTCTTTACAAATCTAGCTGTGCAACTCAATCCAGTTTTGTTCCCGAGTTCCTTGGACACCTGTATGGTGAGGTATGTTGTTATAGATGTAGCTAAGGGTTATGTGGGGGTAGTATGTTAGTTGGAGATTAATTTACTTACTGTCAACCTCTGTCCATCAGAGATGTGGGGGTGAATTTGTGACTTCCCATCCAATGATAAAGATCTCTTTTGAATGGTGTCAGTGATAAACACTTCTTCATGTAGATTGGGAGCTTATTCCATAGTGCAGGGATCCTTTGAGATACTTATTGGTCTCTTTAGCATGTTCTATTTATGTCACAGGCAACATTCAGGTTCTTGGCTCTAGTATTTCTGGTGCTGTTTGGTTTCTGGATATGCAAAAGTCTCATCAGAGCCAGAGCTGAGGGTGCCTTATATGCTAGGCATAGATCACCTCTCATAATCTGTAAGAGACTGAGTACAGGGGTAGGGCTTTAAGGCAAACCATGTAGGACAGGGTATTTATACCCTTGAATGTTCTTCTATGTCACTGTTGCATTCCTTACACTAAGGATCCCTTGCCTAGGCCAGCCCAACATCCATCCAGAATACCAAAGCCTTAGGTTGTAATAGGGATGTTGTATGTCACAAGTATGCCTCCTGCACATGGTGTAAGGCATAAAGGTGATGTATGGCCATACCATCCTCAGAACTTCTTTGCCTTCTGCCTGAACACACTTTCATCTGCTGGCTGCCAAGCCATTTTCAGATAAGTGCCCCATTGGGGTTTTTCTTATTTTACTTTTTGCTGGTTGTTGGTTTACATGTCATCCAGAAATGGGAAATGCCATTGTGGGAGACAGATTCCCCATAAGGACAGTCATAAGCAGTGTTTGTTTTTGATTAGGTGCTTCTAACGGTCATACATTATCTTCTGTTTGTCAGGCATTTGAACAGAAAACTGCATAATTGGCAGTCATCTTTGGGTATTTACCTAGAGAACCAGTGTCTTATATTGTTGACTCAGGGTACTACAGCAGATTCATCCCAACCTGTAGGTCAGCCGTCTGTGAAAAAGACCAAGAAAGTTCAGCTGGATTCTTCTTCTGTACTGCCACCACCAAATGTATCTGTCGAGGTTGGTGAAAGCCCAGAGGACCCACCCAGGTTTTCAGTCAGATTTTATTGCTGAGGCCACTTCAGAGGCTGGCATGGGCCTGGCTTCTTGCATGTCCTTTTTTGGATGTTCAGGAGGAGCTGCTGCTGATTATTTCCAAAGGGCCTAGGGGTGTTCCACAAATGCTTAACTACTCTTTTGAGTGTAGGCAGGGGTCTGAGTCACCTAAAATACTTAGGGCTGATGTCCCTTTAAAAAAGAAACAAAATGCTAAGCATATATCTCTTGCTCTTAAGGATCTTCAGCATTAATGGCAGGATTTTACACAAGGTTTGTTCGATGACCTTATGGCTTTGAAACTTCCTCAGGGTGTCTCTGTTCCTGCTCCCCCTTGGTCTTCTACTCCTCTTAAGAGTCCTAAGAACAGATGTCGTCTGATGAGGAAGCAGATTCTGATTTGGAATCTTTGGCGTATTCCTCCTAGATTCCCTGTCCCTTGGGTTATGGTTCAGAGGAAGAGGATTTTGTAAGTTCTGATTCTCCTTTTGAAGAGATTTCCTGTGTGGATACTATTTCCCATATGATGGAGTTTGTGGGATTTTGCCCAGGTTTCTGATGTTTAAAAGGGTTTACTATCAATATGTCTGCGTGACTTACTTGACTACGAGAAGGTCGAACACAGAGGAGCAGAGAGGCAAAACTGCAAACACAATTTCTGTCGACTTTGAAATGTTGATACATAGCTTGTGCACGCAGTTTTGAGCATCGGTGTTTTGAAGTGCATCGCACTACAGTGGGGATCAGGAAAATTACCCTTTTCTTCACTGTAGTGTGATCTTGGAGTTAGAATATATAAGTAGCAGGGGGGGGGCTTGCTACCCTGCAAAACAACAGGAAATTCTCAGCATCGTAGTGTATGTTTTTTTTCTGGATGGTGAGTGGTCGAATGTTGATTCTTTCCTTTGAAAGAATCTGCATTCTGAGCAGTCGGCTGGATGGTTTTTCGTTGTTCCCGGTCGGGAATGTGCATAGTTGAGGTAAGTCACCTCAACATTTTGATAATAAAGCGTTTAAAGGAGGTATTGTGAACACCGTCAGATGGAGTTTCGCAAGCCCTCTGCTGTTCCTACTGTACTTGCTTCCTAGTTGTATACTATTTCTGCAGCTTCTCAGGCTCCTGATTTCCAGACCCTGCTCCTAAAAAACTTGATAGGCTTTATAAGGTGCCTGATGATTGCAAAATTCTTTACAAACGACTTTCAGCTGACCCTTTTGTTATTTCTCTCTCTTCTGATAATCCCTGTAAGCTTTTGCCTCCTACTAAGTTGCTCCCATCTGACAAGGACAGCAAAACTATGGAGAGGTTGGGTAAGAAACTATATACTGCTGTTACTCTGGCCTTCATGGCTGTCGGGTATCAGAACCATATGTCCAGGTATATTCTGGCTCTTCCTTTTCAGGCTATTTCAGATTTTCCTGATTCTGAGGGGAAGGCTTCAGCCATCTCTTTGTTAGGGTCCTCTTCTCAAGTGCTCAGGATTTCCTTTATTTATTTATTTAGCATTTGTTTACCAGGAATGCCTGACTGGGCCAGAAAGTTCCCCATTTTCAACGGAGGTCCAGGGAGAAAAAGCTCTTCAGTCACATTATTTCAAAAATCAAGTACAGATAATTTCAGTCACAGACTATGTTACATTACAAAACAGCAAGTATAAATGTTTAAATCCCAAAGTATCATGTTACACTACAAAGCATAAGAGTGAAAAAATGTTGTAATGAGAAAAATATAGAACATATGTTTCATAGCTGAGTGCAACGAAAAACAATAACATGTGTTGAAGGGAATATGTGTGGAAAAATGTAATAGTAATATTATTCATTACATAGATTAGTGTGTGGTAAATGAGACCTGAGACAATTCCAATAAGATATTTAAAGTGATATCAGAGATTACATGATTAGAGAGAGTGCGGTGAAACTGAGTGATGTCTTGGTATGAGAGATGGTGTTCATATTATGGTTATAGAGGGGAAAAAGGATGGAGAGAAGGAAATAACATTGCAAGGTAGGGTGTCTTCAGTTAGTTTAGGTGAGTGGGGAATAAAGAGGTAGAGGAAAGGCCTGCAGAGATGAATTAAATAAGGTAAGTTAGTGGGGAAAACAAAAAGGAGTGGAGTAGGTGGCTGGAGAGGATTATGAAGTGTGGTCTAGGTTGAAGGGGTGAGTGAAAAATAGTGGCACAGGAGCAGGTCCAAGATTTTGTAAGGTGTTCTTTTACAGAGCATTTAAAGGTGGGTAGGTTAGAAATAATTCTGGTGGTTAGAAGGGTTTACCTTTACTTGTGCGTATTGCACACTTGCGAACAGCAATTGTGTGAAAGGCTGATTTGCAAATGCCGAACAGAAATAGGTTTGAATGTGCAATGAGCGAATGCACATCGACATTCGCTCGTTGCACATTCGACATTGTGGGGCGGATTGCACTATAGTGGGGATCGGGAAATGGTCCCTTTCCCCACTGTAGTGCAATCTTGGAATTAGAATATTAAAGTAGGGGGTTGAGGGGGCGCAACCCACGCATGGGGGGGGTGTAGGGGGGGCTTGCCCCCTACTTTAAACCTTATTACATTTTTGTTTTGATGTTAATGTTCGGAAAACAGTGAATATGCTTTTCAATTTGCTGTTTTTCAAACATTAAGGACTATCACTGTTTTCACTTATGTGGTTACAAGTCGCTCATATGAGCATTCGAACCACTGTGATTCGGCTTTGTAAAGGTAAACTGGTTAGAAGTAAAGGAGTTCCATTTGTTTGGCTACTGAGTAGAAGTATAGAATTTGTCCATGGGATTTATTTGGTTTATTTATGGTGAGAAGTTGTCTTCCTATCTAAGAGTTCTTTTTGGAAAATACATGTTGATTAAAGGAGTAAGACATGGGCAGTCTAATGGTCTGTGTATGATTTTATATATAAGCTGAGTATAAGAGAGGTGAAGGGGGGATTCCAACCAGCTAAGGGTATGTAGAGCTTTGCAGTGATGGGTAAAGGAGGATGAATTAGTAGCAAACATTGCAGTTTTCTGTAGCAGGTTTGAAGTTTGTTTTTATGGAGAATTGAAAATTAGTTAGAATTGATGCTCCATAGAATAGGAAGGGCAAAAGGTAGGTCTTGGCTAGGGTACTTTTTGTGGGTGTGCTCAGAAAGTGATTGTTTCTGTATAGCATGCCTAGTTTTTGATGGGTTTTCTTGATATTGCTTTAGATGTGGAGGTCAAATTTAAGTTTGTCATCTATTATGACTCCTCATAGTTTGGTATGGTGTACTAACTCAATTTCAATGCCATTTGTCGAAAAGATTTTGAAAGATACTTTCTTAGGGGTATGAGTTTTTGGGGTAAAGAGGAGGAGGTTGTTTTTTGGGGGATTGAGTAGGAGTTGTACCATTGTAAGCCATATTTCATCAGAGATGACAGCTTGTTGAGTGATTTCATGAAGGTGAGTTAAGGTGTTTAAAGAGCAGATGATGGTAGAGTCATCTATATATTGAATTAAGGTGCCTTCACAAGAAGATGAATGTAGCTTATTGATAAAAATATTGAATAGTAGCAGGCCAAGGATGGATCCTTGTGGGACTCCTGTGGAAGTGGGGAGGTATGTGGAGATGGATCTTTGCCATTTTAGTTTGTTGCCTGTTAGCAAGGTAGGTAGAGAGCCATTGAACAGATGGAGATGCTAGACCCAGGGTGGAAAGTTGATTGAGGAGTTTACTGTGAGAGGCCATGTCAAAGGCTTTTGATGGATCTAGAAATATTGCAAATGCAAGTTTATTAGAGCTGTGAATTTTATTGACAGTTTCTGTAATGCAGTAGAATTGCTGTGGTCTGGCCGTAATCCATGCTGGTGATTAGCTTATTTTGTAAGAGATAGTGGAGAAATTGTTGATGAATATATTTTTCAAGGATTTTAGATAGGGGAGACAGGGTGACTGTGGGGATGGAAATTTGTAATATCAGTGGAATTACCCCTTTTATGTAAGGGGGTAATGTGTGTCATTTTCCAGAAGTTCAGGGACACAGGATTCTGATATTGATCTGTTAATAGGAATGCTAATTGGGTATGCTGTTGCATCTACAGCTAGATTTAGGTATTTGTGGGAAGGTTGTCGGGTGAGGCAGAACAAGGTTTTAGTTTATGTAAAAGCTTTTTTATGAGAGTTATACAAACTGGTTGAAAGGTAAAGTGAATGGAGTTGTCTGCATGTGTATTGGAGGGGTTACAGACAGGTGAGTTTTATGAAAGAAATGCGCTAGGGTTTAAGGTAAAGCAAGTTGGCTGTGTGGAAGGGGGGTGTGTGAGGTGAGTTTGGGGTTAAGCTGGCAATGTATTCTATGAAGTATTATTGAAATAGGTGTCTGTCTGAAGAGGAGGGTATCTGGGTATGCGCTGGGGTTTTTTTTGTTCCTGGGTTGATAAGAGGATATGAAGGACTAGAATTTTTGAGGGGTTTATGACTATCTTGTAGCTGAGTATAATACGACTTTTTATCTCTGTTAACTTGTTTCTTGACCTGGTTTCACAGCTGTCTGAATAGTTACCATTTTTTGTCATTTTTATTCTTTTGCCAGTTAATCCATTCTTTGTCTCTTTCCTTCATAAGGAGTGTGCATTGATTGGTGATCCATGGGGTATTGCTGTTTTTAATTTTTTTTTTTTGTAAACTGTGGGGCTAAGGTGCTAAGAATATTTAGAAATGCTGCATTGAAGTATTCAACTGCATCATTCAAGGAAAGTGTTTTTAGGATGGACCAGTTAACTGCCTTCAGAGATTCAATGAAAGACTCCTTGGAGAATTTGGAGAGATTCTGGGTAGTTTTGAGCTTAAGTTCCTTTGTTGTACAATACTCCTGGAGGCATAAGCTCGCAGGTGATTGCTCAGTCCATCAGGAAAGTACCCGAGAAGGTAAAATTAGATGGGAGGGTTACCAGAATCCAATCCAGGACAGATTGTTGGGAGTTATGTTTCCCATATCTTGTTGGTGTATTAATAAGTTGAGTGAATCCAGAGAGGTTCATGCTGTTGATCACTGAATTTGCAGATAAAGATTGATAATCAATGTTTATATCACCCAAGATGATAATTTAATTTGCAATTGCATCTGCTATCTAGAGTAGTATGTTTTCAAGTATTAGAATGTTCTGTCCTGGGGTATATATAGCACAACAGTGCATATGCTTTGGCTCTATTAAGTTTTTAGGATTGAGATTAGAATTTCTGCTTTTCCAAAAGTTGGAATTGCACCTGTATAGGGAGTACTGTGAGCATATTTGGAAAGATTATAGCTATTCCACCTGCTGTTTTATGCTTTCTATTGAGCCTAATAATATTATAACCGGGGGAGGGGGGGTAGGATTTCATCATCTTTTATTATAGGCTTTAGCCATGCCTCAGTTCTGGCTAGAATGTTTAGGTTGTGTTGGGGCATCCAGGCATGAAAATCTGTGATTTTATTGCATATACCTCTAACGTTTAGAGTGATTATTTTTAAACTTTTAGGGTGTGTTTATAGTTTAAGGTTTAAATGGGACCTGGGATGGGATGGATGTCACCACAGTAATATTTGGTGGAGAAAAAAGGTTTGCTTATTATGACTTTTTTTTAGCAAAGATGGGTAGAAGCATTACTTTAACATTTGGACTGACATTTTTTAGTATTTTGGGGTTACAACAGTGGAATGGAGTTATGGGAGTTAAGCTTAAAGAGGTTTTTGAGTAGCTAGTGGGGAAATGCTTGATAGGTGAGGATGAAGTAATGGTTCAGTTCTGCTTATTTATTACTACTACTACTGGTGGTGGTGATAAGAATGAGAGGAGGAGGATGAATAAGGTGATACAAGAAGGAAATAGCATGGTTAGTGTAAAAATCTTGCAGTATTGTTAGGTGAGGTAATGAGCAGTGATAATAGTGTGGAGAATGTGTAGGTTTTGATGGAGGGGAAGCAGAGTGAAATTTGAGAAGGAACTTAAAACTGAAGTGGGTAAAATGGTATTAAGAGAACAGCTTGTGATTGGATAGAAAGGTAGGTACAGGATAGGAGGGTAAGTAGAGGTGGAGCAAGTGAGTTATAAGCATAGATGTAATGGGGATGGATGGGAATTGGGGGTAGGGCAGGTGAGCGGAGTGAATCCCAAATGTAGTGAGGGCTGAACAGAGTGGGTTGCCACATGGTGGAGTAGGCACCAGGAAAACCATCTGTAAAACTGGAGCAAAACAATGAGGTAAGACAAATCCTGATAATTTTAAAGACTAACACAAGCTGGTAAATTATTGATGTTCTTCATTCCACATTGCTGCAGTCCTAACTATTGGGTAGTCCGCTGTCCAGTCGGCCCGAATACCAAAGTATATGGCTGACGTCGGTCAGGGCGCATTAGACTGACGTCAGTACGTCAGGGTACTAATGCGCATGACCGACGTCATATCCTCAGTCTTTTTTGCCGCATGGTCCGATGCAGAAGCAATTTTGCGAGTGCAGGTTGGCGTTCTGAAAGTTTCTGAAGTCAGAGTTTCAGACCGAATCAAAGTTGGCTAAGTACCCGTTGGGAATATTTTGGTTTTTCTTGCCTCAGTATTTAACCGGATGTCAGAAAAAGTGAATAACTGTATTTCTTGTGGGAAACAGATACCTCATAGGGATTACCATACTTTGTGTATACCTTGTTTAGGGCCTGAGCACGACGTTGTTGGATGCCGCTCTTGTGCTAGATTTAACAAACGCACTATTAAGAGAAGGTTAGACTGTGCCAGGTTAGTTTTGGGAAGCGTTGTAATTATAAAATGCCGTTGGATGCTCCGGCCGCTTGCAAAAGCGCAAGGATAAAGCAGCAAAGCGAGGAGTGGAAGAAGCGACAGTCCCTCAGGCCGGTACTTTAGAAGGCTCAGTGGAGCCGGAGGTTCTGCCAGGTGTTTCTTTGGAGTCTCAGGGAGAGACTTTATTGTTACAGGATGTATCCTCTCAGGAAGTAGGCCAGGCTGAGGGGCTTCTCAGGTGGCTGTTCTTCCCTCTCTTCCTAAGGTGGTTAGGGCCTCCCCTCTGTTTCCAAGGCTTCTTTGAGAGGCAGGCCTAGTGTAGCTTCAGTGGGGTTTCTCCTAGTGCTTCAGGGTCTTTGCCTAAGAAACATATGCTTAAAATGGCAGAGGATTTGATTACTATGATTAGAGGTTCTATGCCCCTCCTGATAAGAGGCCTAGGGTGGAACCTGAGTTTGAGAGTTTTGAGCACTGTTCGGAGGCTTCTGAGTCTTGGCTGAAGACTTGCAGGAGTATCCTCCTTATTCTGTTTCTGATGTGGATGATTCTACTCCTTCAGCTTCTCCTCCTGAGGATTTTTCATTTTCAGAGACTCTGCATTCCATGAGGGAGCATTTTAAATGGGAAGGTCAAGATTTCTCTGATTCCAGGAAGAGGCTTAGGGAATTCTTGTTTTACCCCAGCATAGGCCTTTAGCTATACCTCCTGTTCTGAATGTGGTGGAAGATGTTTCTGCAGAGGCTTCCCTGAATCCTGATTCTTTGCCTCCTGCCCCAGTTAAACCGGATAGGTACTATAGGGTGCCTGAGGCTCACAAGTATCTTTTCAAGAGTCCTAGGGCAGTCCCGAAACTGTCTCTCAGGGGCCTAAAGGGGTGAAGGCCTCTGTTGTTAAAAATCCTGTTCCTCCTGATAAAGAGGCAAGGGCTTTGGATAGATGGGGAAAGAAAGTGTATACTTCTTCCACTTTAGCCATGAGGGCATTGAATTGTCAGTTTCACATGTTAAAATATCAGAATTACCTCCTTTCACAATTGAAATCTAAGGTGGATGCTCTGGCTGAAGGTATTGAGTGTAAAGAGTTGCAGGATTTAGTTCATGTGTCTGAACAGGTGGGTAAACATTCCTTGCAGTGTGGTTTTGATGCTGTGCAGGCCTCCTCGAGGGTGGCTGCCACTGGTTCTGTTCTTCGTAGGCATGCCTGGTTGAGAGATCAGAATTTAGCTGAGCATGTTAAAACAAGGATTTTGGATGCTCCTTTGCAGTCTGATGTGTTGTTTGGTTCGCCTGTGGAAGCAGTTTTAAAGAAAATGGAGGACAAGGCTAAGTCTATGCAAACTGTTAAGGATTTTTGCAGGTGCAGCCTCCAGTTTAGTAGAAATTGGCCTACTAAGGGATGGACTTATCCTGCTTATGATTCCCAGTCTAGGGGTAGGTCTAGACGTGGTAGGGGCAGAGCTCAAGGTTCTTTTAGGCCTAGGACAGGGAGTTCCCCTGCTCAGACTTCTGGTGAGGGCAGGGGTCAGTCCTTTCGTAAGCAGACCCAATGACCTGCCTTTTCAGCTGCCAGTACATTCTCGCCTGGCAGCACCTTTGGGAGGAAGGCTGTCTCTTTTCAAAGAAAATTGGGATTTAATTACCCAAGACAGATGGGTTCTGGATATCATTCACCACGGTTACAGGTTTTATTTCCATACCTTGCCTCCTTTCATAGGCATGCCAGACATTCCTCCTCTACAAAGAAAAGAGGCTCACAAGCAAATTTCTCTGTTGCTCCAAATAGGGGCCATTCAGCCAGTTCCTGTGCCAGAAAGGGGCCTAGGATTTTATTCTCGCCTGTTCCTAGTACCGAAAAAGGGGAACACGTGGAGACCAATTTTGGATTTATCTATCCTCAACACTTATCTGGACATTCCCAAGTTCAAAATGTTGACGTTACAACAGCTTTTACCTCTGCTGGGCAAAGATCACTGGATGGTAACTTTAGATCTCAAGGAAGCTTACCTTCATGTGCCTATAAGACTAAGTTGCAGGAAGTATCTGCGTTTTCGAGCTGGAAATTCTCATTATCAGTTCTCTGCATTGCCCTTTGGCTTATCCACTGCGCCCAGAGTATTCACAAAGGTTCTGGCTCCAGTGATAGCTTACTTCAGGCTAAAAGGAATTCAAATCTATCCTTACTTGGACGACTGCCTGATTCTAGCTCAAGAAAAGGAAGTCCTTCTACAGCATTTGGATTATGTCATAGCAGTGCTAAGATGCCTAGGGTATTCTGTGAACGAAATAAAGTCCAGTCTAGTACCCTCTCAAGACATGTGCTTTCTGGGTGTGAGACTGAATACAGCAGCCCAGATGGCCTTTTTAACCCCAGACAAACAAAAGAATCTTTCCAGTTACTTCCATCAACTATCTCTTCAGTCCGGGCTGACTGCAAGGACAGTCCTTCAAGCCTTAGGGTTCATGGCATCTTGTATTCTGGTGCTTCCCAATGCCAAACTGCATATGAGGAAGCTGCAATGGTATCTCAAAATGTATGGACACAGCACTGCCAGGATTTGGACACTGTCATTCAAATAATACCTTGCATTCAAAAGGAATTTTTGTGGTGGGCTCAGGAATGTCACCTAAACAAGGGACTCTCTGTGACCCGGCCAGAGGCGAGTCAGATTCTAACGACAGATGCCTCAGACATTGCTTGGGGAGCTCATCTAAATGGGAAGTGGATACAAGACAAGTGGCCTGCCAGACTACAGCATCTACATATCAACATGAAAGAGATGTTAGCAGTCCAGTTTGCATTAATGGCTTTCAAGGAGTTACTTCTTCCAGGGCAGGTGTTGATTCTAACAGACAACACAACTGTCATGTGGTACATCAACAAACAAGGGGAACACATTCTTACCCATTGTGCAGGCAAGCAATGATTTTATGGGAGACTGCGCTCAGCTTGCAACTAACTCTTCAGGCAAGGTTTCTGCCGGGAGCACAGAACTCCTTAGCAGATGTGTTAAGCAGACAAATCATGGATCCCCACGAGTGGAAACTGGATCTTCATGTATTTCAAAATTGACAGTGTCATGGGGAACTCCAGACATAGATCTGTTCGCTTCTCCACTAAACCACCAGCTGCCAAAGTTTTGCACAAAGAGGTTTCATCACACAGCTTGGAAAGTGGATGCTCTTTCTTTCAGTTGGAAAAATCTTCATGTGTATGCTTTTCCCCTCTGCCTCTTCTCCCAAAGGTGCTTCTAAAGGTCAGACAAGACAAGCCAAGGATGATTTTAATAGCTCCAAATTGGCCTCGACAGCACTGGTACCCATTACTGAGGAGTCTGGTAAGGGAGCCTCCATGGCCTTTACCCTTGATTCCACACCTGTTGTCTCAGAGGGACGGTCACCTGCTCAATGTCAAGCTTCACTCTCTTCATCTAACAGCCTGGCATATTCTGTTTTGAAAGACAGCAGGTCTCAACTTCCTCAACAAGTTTTAAATGTGATTATGGAAGCCAGGAGACCTAGTACAAGGAAAGTGTACGCAGAAAAATGGAAGAGATTTTTATTTTGGAGTGCAGCAAACAATTTGGAGATTTCTGAGCCTAATTTGAGTGTGGCTCTTCAATATCTTACTGAGTTATTGGACAAAGGTTTGTCTTTCTCTTCCATTAAGATTCATGCTGCAGCAATTTCAGCTCACTATGATTGTGACCCACCATTGTTTTCGCATCCTTTGTTCAAGCAATTTCTTAGAGGGCAAAGAATATAAGGCCCCCGTGCAGCTCCTACTCCTGCTTGGGATCTCAATTTTGTGTTGGAGAAACTTACTCTACAACCTTTTGAGCCTCGGCTACTGCTGAATTGAAATACTTATCATGGAAGACTGCTTTTTTGTTGGCCATTACTTCTGCAAGAAGGGTTTCTGAATTGCAGGCCCTTATGGCGGTTGAGCCTTTTTTGATTTTCCATAAGGATAGGGTATCATTACGTACTAATCCTTCCTTTATGCCTAAGGTGGTTTCTAGTGTGGCTTTAAACCAAACTATTCATTTGCCTACTTTTTATGCAGATCCTCAAAATAAAGGGGAAAAGATTTTGCACACTTTAGATGTACACAGGCAGTTGCGTTATTATTTGAGCAGGACTAAGGATTTTAGGCAGTCTCAGCAGTTGTTTGTTTCTTTTGCTTTGGGTTCGCAGGGCAAGCCTGTGTCAAAACAAACTATTTCTAGGTGGATTGGGTTTTGCATTGCATTTTGTTATTCCCATCATGGCAAGGAGATTCCAGTTGGGATTAGGCCTCATTCCACTAGGGCTACTGCCACTTCAACAGCATTTCTAAGGGGTGGCAACTAAGGATATTTTGGAGGCAGCTACTTGGAGTTCAGTGCATACTTTCTCTAAGCATTATCACCTTCCTCTCTACTCTAAATCTAGGGCTGGTTTTGCCACAGCTATTTTGCAAGGCATGTTGTCAGTTCCTGCTTCCTTATGATTTGCCAGCCTCCCTTACCTCTGCTTTGGGATTCTACCCAATAGTTAGGACTGCAGCAATGTGGAATGAAGAACATAGTACAGTTTTGTACCTACCATAAATGTAGATGTTCGAGGATCCACATTGCTGCAGTCCAATTTACCCTCCCTCCTTCCCCTCTGTGTTTAGGGGTGGTTGTGTAAATGAGGTTATATTCTAGTAATTTTGTATATATTGTACATATTTTTGGTGCAGGTATGTTTGGAGTTTTTGGTTTTGGCCTTATCTTTTCAGGGTCTTCTGACATCTGGGGCAAGAAAAGACTGAGGATATGACGTCGGTCATGCCCATTAGTACCCTGACGTACTGACGTCAGTCTAATGCGCCCTGACCGACGTCAGCCATATACTTTGGTATTCGGGCCGACTGGACAGCGGACTACCCAATAGTTAGGACTGCAGCAATGTGGATCCTCGAACATCTACATTTATGGTAGGTACAAAACTGTACTTTAGGTGTATGTTAACTGCAAAAGGCAGTATTGCAGTGACTTTGGCTTGAAATAATGTTGTAGTAGCTGGAGAAACCAATGAGATGAGGGATGGACAAATCAGGTACTTCAATAGAATACAGTTAGTTACTCCCCCACAGATGGTTTACCACCAAAAACAAGCAATCAGTGAGGCAGAATGTTTATGGATACAAAGACAAGTGTTTTGAACTTTAAATACTTAATGTGAGTCAAGTTAATTTTATGGTTATGGGCTTTTATTCCTTTCCCAGGTATTTCCAGGGATTTTTTTACATGACTAAAGTATTAATTTAGCTTCACCTTCATCAGTAAAAGGCCTGTGGGTGTGTTGGCGGTGAGGGTGTCCCTCCAGCGGATTCAACTCTACAATATAGAACACACTACTCACAAGCATAATTATTTCATATTATTAACAACTGACTAGGTTAGCCAGTAACTGTGCTGTTTCTAAAACATAAAATCAGGTACTACAATTAAAAAAATTCAGTAGAAACAAGGAGAAACATGCAAGTACATAATGCTAGAGAGTAGCAGCAAAGAGAAAGAAATAACACATTTAACTAGATGGCAACAGCTAATGCTGTTATGGTTCAGTGGGAACGAAAGTTTGTGTTTAACTCTGAGTATCGTTAGTATTTTTGAACTTATACAAGGTACCTGGACAGTATATGTATTATTTAGAAGGGTACACAGGGTGACCTGGATGGATTTCTAGAATATATTAATAATTTTACCCCGTTTTCGAAATTTGCGGTTGAATCCCAACTTGAAAGTATTTCTCATTTGGATGTATTATTGATAAAGGACATAACTAGGGGTAACTATAGATCCTGCATCCATTGTAAAATTACATACTATAACAGCTTACATCATTACTGTAGTTCAGATCCCCCTCAATCAGAAATGGGCAGTGATAAAAGGTCAATTGGTAAGGGCAGTCCGTGTGGTGACATTGGAAGAGGATTTTTTATTGGAGTGAGAATTAATGAGGGGAATGTTTGTAACATTATCCAGAGTATCCTGAGGTGATGGTCGAGGCCATTATTAGTGAGGTAACATGGAGAAGGAAGAATGGGTACTTTAAACCCATTTTGGGGGTTACAGCTTGTGGTGTAGACCTACGGGTATACATGGAGGATATGGACAACTCCCACCATCACGTCTTTGGTAATAATACATCAATAACAAGTGGGGTGGATGAACAGCCAGATAACGATAGTTATAAAAGCATTTTTATCACCACGTTTTCAGAGTGGCTTTCAATTGGGTTGGATATTAAGGAAGAACTGGGAGATTTTTGATGACAATCATTTTCTTAGAGTTAGGCTTGGACCCTGTCCCAGATTGGTTTTCCATAAAGGGAAGAATTTAAAGAATGTTCTGGAGACTAGTGGTAATAGTAGGGACAATATTCAATGTGTGTATAAGGGTATCCGAAATTGTGGGAGATGCTTCCAATGCAAAGTTATTGATGAGAGCATGACTTTTACCATTTGAGGCAAGACATACAAAGTGGTGGGTAACTTTGTGAGCCAAAGAGAGTGGTATATCTTGCTCAGTGTGTGGAGTGCCACTCCTTCTATATTGGGAAAACTGATCATAAGATAAGGGAGAGGGTGTATGAACATGAATATAGTTTAAGAAACCACACTATGGCTAGTATGTTGGCCAAGGATCTATATTAGAAGACCAAACGCTTAGGTGATCGAACACCTAAATGTCGATCTTCTAATATCGAACCACACAAAGTCGGACATCCCAGGGAAACACTTCCCTCGGCCACAACACAAAAAACATTACTTTACAGCTAAATTAAGTGGGGGGCTTTGCCCCCACATCCCCCTAACTAAATATATCAACTCCGAGATCACTCAACAGTAGGTTAATAGCAAACTCCGGCGAACGGACAAGGGAAATCCTTTCCCTGCATTAAATTGGCCGTTCGCCATTTGCTTTTGACATTGAAAGATTGATGTTTAGGTGTTCGATCACCTAAACATTCATTCTTCCAATATAAAACTGTTGGCCAAACATAATCAGGATAATTCAGATCACATTTTTAAGTACATGGTAATTGACCAGGTGAAACCAGACATATGGGTAGGGTTTACCCCACTTACCCTAGAGAAGAAGGAGATGACCTGGCAGATAGTACTTGCTACAAGCACCTGGCCAGAACTTAATGAATGTATTTCATTTATTTGTATACTTAAGCTGAAATCTTAAGATGAAATGGTGGGGATGAACTATTATTATTATTATTATTTTTTAAGGATATTTTAAATAATAGTATAAATATATAAATACTTGAAAAGGATTATTTGATAGTTGCCTGTTCCATCTAGATAGAACTGTGCTCTTTTTCTTTATTTTATGTGAACAAGATGCTGGTTTGCATGTAATTGTATCTAACAGTCAATATTATTGTTGTGTTATTAGGAGGGTAGATGAAGTATAACTCTTATTAGCTTGTATATATATTTCAAAATGGTTAATCTATTGTTTTTATTATATATAAGTACACTGGTAGTTTTATGTGAGTGAAATACGCCTGTCTTTCTAAAAATGTATGTGGAACCTTGTGTGTATATATGGGGGGGGGGGGGGGGGGCACTTGAATGGTTTAATCCATAAATCTAAGTTTGGTTTTGTATTTTTTTTATTCTGATGAAGTTGTGATTGTTGTCGAAAGTGCTTAATATGTTTTAATACTTAAACATGGATTTGTGTTTTGAACAGCCTGTTTTTGGAGCTTAATTAAGTTAGCCAGGGAACAGTTATTTTTTAAACAGTCAGGAAATACAGTGAGATTAGATGAGAATTGTTTTTCTGCATCTGTTTGAATCTGTCCAACTGTGTTGTTTTTATTTCTCCTGTGATTGAAACTGTGGTGATTATTGCACTTAGATATGTAGTATTCTCATATTTTTTATTTTATTATTTATTGTTAAATATTTTTATACCTTTCATTGTGGCTGGTCTTGAGTACTTGTGCTTATTTTAGTGACACCTTTGGCCACTCCAGAAAGACTGGCTGGTTTGGTTACACTCTAACATTTATGTTAGTATTGATTTTACTCAGTATAATTGAATACCCTTGTAAGAGCCTGAGAGTGGTTGACTGGTGGCAGCGAAGTTACCTTGTAGTCTGTGCAGAAGGGGTACAGTTAGTAAATCTGTAGCAGCCTTTCCCAGGTGTGTGTATATGTGAAAATCAAATACCCAGGTATGGGTGTGTCAGCTACTTTGAACTGGGACACACTGCTCCAAAGTGAATCTTGTTTGGGATCTGGAGAGACAGATAGCCCAGTCCCAGGTCTGGAGCGGGTTCCCTGCATGCTCTATATTTGAAATACTGTATAAATTAATTCCTGTTTTTAGTGACCATCTCTCACCAGTGTCAGTGGTGAGGATTGAGGCTCCTTGATTACTGGCCCAGGATAGAGAGGCCGTCATATATTGGTGGCACAGCAGTAGGATAGTAATTGAATTTCAGCAGCCTGTGAGCAATTGTTACTGAAGGTATGTGTACTCTCAACAGCCACAAGGTAAACATTCAGAATTTCATTTTCACAATAGTTTTATTTATTTTTGTTAGTTTAGTTTAGTCAGGGAAGCCAGGCAAAGATAACAGAAGAGGGTGATAAGCTGATAAAGAACCAGTTGACCAAGGTGTGTGAAGCCAAAGGACTGGTGCATGCTAACTGGACTAAAGAGGAAATTATTTCAGCTTTAATCACTGCTGCAGTGTGGACCAGAGGCCAGGAGGACAACCAGTCTGGTGATGGAGATGTGCAGTCTTCAAAAACAGGACAGTTTACATTTTCCTCAGAGGACTTAAAAATCCTTCTGGAGTTAGACTTGAACCGGAGACCAGAGATAGACTGCGGCACTGGGATACTGAAGAAAAGGAGAAGCAGTGTCAGCATGAGGGTGAAGAAAAGGGGAAGCAGCATCAGCATGAACTGCAACCGTTGGAGATTGACGAAAGAGTGTGTGACATTTGGAGATCAAAGAAAATGAGAACGAGGTGACTGGAGGCTGAAGAAAAAGAGAAGCAGTGACAACACGAGAGGGTGTTGACTCTTCATCAGGGTCATGGAGGTAATGGGGAACAGAATAACTGGACCCCAGAAACAATAAAGGTCAGTAAATTTCTTCCACAATCTGCAGTGGGGAATTACTTTTGATAGCTTTATTCATATATTTGAAAGCATATGTTAGCAGTGTAATGTTGACCAAGAGCTCTGTGTGCAGTTCCTGACCCCCTTACTCCATGATAAAGCTGTAACTGCTGTTTCTTAATTGTATGGCACTCCTTGTTTAAACTATGATAGAGTGAAGCAATGTTTATTGAACTGTTACAAGTTAACACCCGAAGTTTACAGGAAGAAGTTTCATGAGCAGAGATGCAAGGCAGATGACAGTGTATGTGATTATATTACTGAGTTAAACACATATTTTCATAGGTGGGTGAGTGGGTGTCAGGTCACCATTTTTGAAAGACTGGCAGACCTTTTGGTGAGGGAATAAGCCCTTAGTTCTTTGCCTGAGGACAGGAGAATCTGGTTGGCAGACCTAGAATGTACCTTGGCAGATGAGCTGAGGAGAAAAGTGGATCTCTACTTAGCAAGGGGATACCAAGTGCTGCAAATGGATATAAAGGAAACCATGATGGGCAGTCTAAATCACCCCCAACAGAGTCTACCAGTAACAGGGGAAGCCACTAGTTCAAGTACATGGCCAGGATTAGGGGTTAGATGTTTTAAATGTAACCAGAGGGGCCATGTAGCATACAAATGTCCACTGAAGCAAGGTGGGGAACAAAGAGTGAGGGAGCCTGTAAGTGGGAATAACAGCTTGCCAGTAGTAAGTTGTCTGGAGACAGCAGGGGTACCAAACTGTCACCAGAGTTTGTATCCTATCTTAGTGAATGGAAGACAGTACCACTGCTAAGAGAGAGACAGCATCTGACATAACTAGTATGAAGCCTGCAGTGGTTAAAGAGGCACAGTACTTGCTTAGGCAGTCTACTCCATCACAGCTTTAGGAGGAATCCCATTCCAAATAGCTTTGGCCAGGGTTCACCTTGACTGGGAGGGTTGAAAAGAAAGCAAGCAGGTAGCTGTGTTTCAGGATATTCCTAAGGATGTCCTGATAGGGAATGATTCTGATAATGCAGTACCTTGTGAGCATGCATTTACACACAGTTGGGGTTGGCGACAGGCATGTAGGTCTGGTAGCCAGGGGAGAGCCACAAAGACCCACACCTGAAGCTGGGGCTTGTGATGTGGTTATTACATGGGAGGGAGCTATCCTGTAGCAGTGGGCCTGAAAGTGAACCACAGCTGCTGGTTTGTACTGATGTTCCCATGGACAAGGTGACTACAAGGACAGAGATGAGTGGTAGTACCCAGGCTGACAGTGAGGCAAAACTTTCAGAAGATATTAGGCTTCCTGTGGAAGGGGGGTTGGAAATGGCTGCAAAGATAGAGTTGAAACAGGCTCAGCTTTTGGATCCTCTCTTATGAAACCTGAGGGAGGTAGCTAAGGAGACACATGATGCTCAAGAAAAAAGGGAGTCTGTATACTTAAACAAAGGGTTGCTGTATAGGGAGTGGATCCCTGATGGAGGGCTAGAGGGTGAGGTAATACAGCAGTTGTTAGTGCCCAGAGCCTACCATCCGGCACTTCTAGCCATAGGTCATGACATTTCCTTTGCAGGTCATATGGGCATAAAGTATACCAAGAGACATATTATGCACAACTTTTATTGGCCTGGGATTGCAAAGGATTTAACAGGGTACTGCAGGACCTGTGAGGAGTGCCAAAAAGTAGGTAAGGCAGGGGAGAAGGGCAAAGCTCCGTTACTGCCTCTACCTGTGATTGAGGAGCTATTTCAGAGAGTAGCTATGGATATTGTGGGGTATCTGAATACACCACATTCCACAGGGAAGAAGTATATCCTGGTGGTAGTAGATTGTGGTTCTAGATGCAGTCTACCATTTGTTAGTATTGATTTTACTCAGTATAATTGATACACTTGTAAGAGCCTGAGAGTGGTTGACTAGTGGCAGTGAAGTTACTTTATAGTCCTGGCAGAATGGGTGCAATTAGTATATCTGTACCAGCCTTTCCCTGGAGTGTGTGTGCTTAAAAATCAAATACCCAGGTGTGAGTGTGTCACCTACTTTGAACTGGGACACAGAGCTCCAAAGTGAGTGTTATCTGGGATCTGGAGATACAGCTAGTCCATTCCCAGGTCTGAGCAGGTTCCTTGTGTGCTCTTGGAGGAAATTGTGCTTGATGCAGAGAGCTATTTTTGAAATACCGTGTAAATCCATTCCTGTTTTTAGTGATCATCTCTCACCGGTGTCAGTGGTTTGGATTATGGCTCCATGATTACTGGCTTGGGGTAGAGAGGCTGCCACAGTACTCTTTCTTGATTTCCACCTTTTTCTGTTTTATACAATTTTTCATAGCATTTCCAAAATATCTCTAATACTACTATATGATCTATGGTTATTTTTCTTGTTATATTCTCACTAAGATTAAAACAACCCTTTATACTTTCTGTGCCCAAGTGATTGTGTTACAAGTTTTTGTGCTCTGAGGTTATCAACAACTGTTGCTTAACAGCAGTCTTTCTAAACTCATGCATATTATCCACATACTCCCTTATTTTCCCTTTAGCACTCTGCAGTTGTGCTTCTTTTTCTAAGAGATTTCACTTATTCTGCAACAGTTTAATCTTTGTCAACCCCTCTAAATAATTCCTCTTACATTTTAACCATATCTTTTTCTTTTGTTTCTACACTGTTTTTAAACTTCAATTTCATTTTATTCCACTCACTAGCTATAACTTCTTAAGAAATTTCTATCTTCCCTAGTAAATGTTCCATATTTTCCACTTTCCACTCCTTAAATTCCTCTTCTTTTAACAGGTAGGTGAGGAAGCGCCAGTTGTCTCATTTTTACTTCATTACCCCGCATTTTTATCTTCTCTATTATTGGTGCATGATCTGAAATAGTTACTGGATGTGTATTGAAGCTTTCAATTAAGTGCACATGTTCCTGTGAAATATAATTTATGTCTAGTCTAGCTCAATTATTGTTCCTTGGAGGAATAATAATGTAAATTCTCTCCAAGTTCCTTCTACTGAATTCACATTTTCGATAATAAATATTTTCATAAATGTCTTCAGAAACGTACCTTCTTTTGTTATATTTTCCTTTATGGGTCTGCCAATACACCCTTATTGTTGCAAATCAAGTTCCAGTCCCTGCCTGTAAGTAATATTTCCTGCTGAAAGCTGATTATTTCTGCCAAACTTTTATTAAGCTCCAAAATAGCAGTTTTAGGTAGAACATAATTATATGTCAATGTAATCCTCCTCACTTGCCAGTAACTCCTTACTATCCCAAATCTGCCATTGTCATAGTTTCCCTCTTCTGTCTCTGTTGGAGCTCTTATAGCAATTGGTTTATTTCTCCCCATTTCCTTTGTCCATGTTATACTGCTGAATATCCATCTTAAAATCCTTTCTTTATCTTTAATCATGCTCAATTATTTCCAAATGTGTCTCCTCTAGCATTGCTATTTGCATTCTGCATTTCAATAAAATTCAGTACTCTTAAATTTTTCTCTGTACCTGTGAGGCCTTTCACATTCCAAAATAATATGGATAGTGTAGCCATTGTGTTAAGAAATTATTATTCCCACCTATTACGTAAGACAGCTTTGTTAAATGACTGTTTCTAGCTTTTGTGTTACATGCACTGACTAATTTTTGCCAGGTTGATCTTTTATACAGTTGTTTCTTCTCATCTCTACAACAATTAAAATGGTTAGAACTCTGCCAACACCTTACTTATGCACCCAACTCATCACCCACCACTTAGTATACCAGACAGAATCCCAGCCTTGCAACAATTACTCCAATACTCAACAACTCCTTTCAATGCACAAAACTCTCCTACAAGTCTCCAAAAGCAACAACAAGCCTTGGGATACCCTTTACTCCCACCATATTTCTAAACCCTGGAACATTACAAACTTAACCCAGTTCAAGAAACAACTAAAAGACAAAGTATATAACAACTGGATCTGCTCCTGTGTCAGTCCAAGCTAATACCATTCCTGTATGTCTTATTCCCTACCCATACCCCCCACAAGAATGGTAACCATCTGTGAACCCCTACTAATCTGCCACAAATCTCTCCCTCTTTCAATCCCCCTCTCCTCTTCCTCAGTCTATACTAACCTGATTAACAAAGCTAAACCTACCCTCAAATGCCTCACTATGTATTAAAAATCTATACTCTGTAAACAATGCTTATGATACTGTACATGTCAAAGTATATTGTTATTTGATCCTCTGATTTTAATGAGATGCCACTGATTCTAATGTATATTTGTATTTCTCTTAAGATATCAATGTACTTTTTCCTGTTATATCAATGCCTATGTATATTGTACTTCTGGAGCTTTTCTCTCAGGGACTTCACTGAAAATGGGCTTACACCCAGACGGACAATCCCAGTAAACACATGTAAAATAAATAAATAATAAATAAATCCCCATTTGAACTTATGTCACAGTTTACAAGACTTTTTGTTTTAATAAAAACCCTCAAACAAAAAACACAAACCCACCACCAGAAACCCCATAACATATACACATTTTTGTGTGTTTAATTTAATATCTTCAAATAATGAAGTTTAACCCTCCTGATAGGAACAATTGTCCCAAATCGATAACTGCACTCACAGGCATTACATAACCTAAAGTTAAGGTTATCAGTGCTAAGGCACATGTAACAGCCTGTGCTCCTACTTACACTAATTGCTGTCTGGTCTTGCATTATCTGTAAAATGCTTGAATGCATTCAGAAAACATTAACTTTTAGCAGGAAGAAGTGGTCTGGCTATCTTTGAATAAAACTGAATTATACACTGTTCTAGTAAATACATTGAAGAATTTAGGTACAATGAAAGCTGCTATCTCTTACTCACTTCAAATAATTTCAAACTTTAATCTTTACTATTTTGCTTTCCCTTGTACCTTTTAATTTTACAATTCCCTCAGCAAATTAGATTTATTGCCTGCATCTGTAGCCAATTTGTCTCCATGAAAACATAAGAGCAGAGTGTACAGTTGCTCTCAGCTGCATACTTCTCAACTCACACAGAACATTTATTGGCTAAAGGAAAACTTTACATTTATTGTGTTCTCTTCTTTTGAATGTCCACATGCTTACACACACAAAAAAAAAAAAAAAGATTAAGCCACATACATTAATCCAGACATTTGCCTATGCAAAAATAAGAGAAAACTTCTCAACTCTACATATATTATAATCAGTACACTTTTACACCCCCCACCCCAACAGCCCAAAATTATAGCATATTAACTTAAATGCCAGCCTTTCTTTTTTTTTACGTTGCAAAACCTACATTTTTTTAAACTAAAAAAGTACTTGTTTACTTTAATATCTTTATCACATACATCAGCAGTCAAAGAAAATGCTTTACTGCATAACATGCAATTTCTATCATGAAATATTTTATACAAGTATTAAAAATAAAAATTGTTTTACTTACAGTTTTTTTCCTTTTAGTGTTCTTCCAGGCATTAATGATATGAAGTAGGGTATATGCCTTTCAGTCTCCCTGCAAGTTTAACAAAGTCAGCAAAAGCCCATTCTTTCTCAGACATTTTTTCTTGTAAAGCCATATTTCACAAATGTGATTGATGCATCATGGTCTCACATTTATTCACTAATTTTAGTGTTGCTGGTCTTCTTCCTGTTCATCTCCATCTCCCAGCCCCAGGCTCTGATTTAAGTCCGAGGTACTCCTGATTATTCCTGTACTTTTTTCTCTCTCTTAAATATTTTCCTTTGGAGCATTGGAAAAGGCTTCACTGACAACGTGTCTGTATGAGCTTTATTATAAGAATAATGGGGAGCAGAGTCCCTTTCATTTTTTTTGGCTCACCTTTTGTTGAACAAACATTTGTGTTTTCTTCTTAGCCTAGTCTGCATCAAAAATTACTTTGATCCTCCAGGGAAAACAAAATCTCATACCCACCTCGTGTCATTCCCTGATTGGCAGGATGAATTTGCTTCTCTTCTGTCTGGTGTACAGGGAATAATAATTTTCCACAAATACTCTACTGTCTCTAATTTTTAATACTTTGCCCTTCTGCCACAGTTTTGTCAGGATCATCTTTCTGCTGGTATGATTATATCATTACTAAAATATGTATTGGCTGTTTTCTTACGTCCAGGTTTGAAGCACACATTTGATTTGCCCTTTCATTTAACAAATCCTGTTGTGGAATACCAGTCCAGTGGCTTATTTCTGCTTTCATAAAATTAATACAGTCTGTTCCTACCAGTTTCTCTGGTACAGCAGAAAATATCAGGTTTGTTCTGCATACTCTGTCTTCTAACTGTACCATTTTTTTGAAACAGCTCTTTTTGAGCAATCTCATATTCGGCCAGCCTTTTCTTCATTTCAACTTCTGATTTGTTTGCAGTTTTATCAGTTCATCTGAATAGTTGTTTAAACCTTCTTCCATTTTTTCCAGCCTTTTGTTATTTGAATTGATATACTCATTCAATATTTCATTTATTTTAATCAGCTCTGAGCACATTTTTATTTATTTTTCCTCTAAATTACTGGAAGCCATTTCTTGTACCAAAGCTGGATCTTTAGCTGCTTTTTGTTGAACATCTGCAGGATCCTTCCTAGTCAGTGTTTTCTTTTCACCTTTTCAAGTTGATTTTCTTTCAGTCTAAGTTTCTTCTTTGCTGTCATCCAGGTTGTGTACTTACTAGCTAATTTTGCTAAAACTGTCAGAAGTACTCCCAGTTTCTTTTTTTACACTGAGAGCTCTGAATTTAAGCTGTTGATCAGTGTCCAGCCATCTTGAAAGTCAATAGGGAAATAATTTTGATCATTATTAAAATATATCTTAATGCTTTAATTAACACAATTAGAAGGGAGAGAAATTTATCATTACTAAAAGAATTATTACAATACAGAAAGTACACTTAGAGTCTCAGGAGCTTGACAAATTAGCCAAAAAAGTTGTTATATTATGAGTGCATCAGCATCTTTCCATGGTGCTAGATGAAGAAGGAACATGGTCTTGTTATCTGGGGATTTTCAGTTAGTGATACTAGAATCATTGATATCACCCCTCATATGGTTTGTGGCAGATAAAAGATATCAGAAGGGATAGCTCTCCCTGTATTCCAGCAAAGATGGCCTTGCTTGAACTTAGGGCTGTTTTGACTAAGGGAAGATTAGTAATTATGGGGGATTGAAATCCTTTAAGTAGAATGGCAGATGTTGATTCTAGGTCAAGAAGAATGAGATTGCCAGTGGTGGACAGGCTTTTTATCAAGTACTGCCAAGATCTGGGTCTTCAAGATGTAGCTATTGTTAAAGGAGACAGTTAACAAGGTAATAGTTTTACATACCATTCCCCTATATTTCAAGCATGGTCACATTTGGATAACATTTTTATGAGGCAAAAGCATGTGCATATAGCTGCTATGGTGGAAGTTAATCCTATGTTATTTTCAAATCATGCTGTGCAAACTGAGCTCCAGCTAGGGTTAGGGAGTAGGTCTCACTAGCTAAATGGGTTTTAATTTAAGTTGCCCTGTGGGAAGCAGCTGGTGGGGAAACTAATTTGATATTATCAGATGCATTGAGTTGATATTAGAGGGAGATGTTTTGATTCAAGTATGGGTTAATCTGACGAACAGGGTGTTGCAAGGGGTCATATTCTATTAACATTAGCAGAAGTAATTATTTCAGTGATACCTGAAGAAGGAAAATATTGTCTTACTACAGGCCACTTTCAGTTTTAAAACACTATTCATCTTTTTAATGGCAAAAAGAGTAGCCAGACTGCTAGCAAAGTTAGTTACAGATCAATGTGAGTTTGTTTGGGGCTGTAAACCTACGGTAATCCAATTATAACACTGTTTATTTATAATAATGTCATTAGGAGAAAGATGCTTTTAGAGAGGGCTCATTGTCCTTTTAGATCTCTTGTGCTATGTTTGGGTACAAGGAAAGCATTCAGCAATCTAGTTGACATTTTTGTTTGCTGAATTGGCAAAAATAGGTTTCCTGCTGTCTGTTCTTGAAAAAAGAGTTTAGGCTGTTTAGGGTATATGGCAAGTGCCCCAAGGAGCACGGAGTGGTTTGCAAGATGTATGACCGGAAATGATGCTAAGTTTATCCCATCCAAATTGGATATGGTGCTGATGCTTACAGCAATCAGATCCTCACAGTCCCCAAATAGCTCTCCTCAATTTCCGTAGGAGGAACAGACCTGACTTTGTTTTGTTTCTGTAGTTCAAAATCTTTTGTTCCTGGTTTACATGGTGTCAGGACCAGATGTCATTTTTTGCATAGTCTTCATATTTAATCATGCAAAGGTGTGTTCCTTGGGTACAGTATCATCAACCTTAGCTACTTTTATTGAGTGCGTAATTCTGTAGCTTGAGTTCTGGTAGTTTTTTGGGTCTGTATTATATTGTCGAAATGACATTACAGCAAATGTCATTTCAAGGACACACAGAGCGAAATACCAAAACAGCTAAAGCTCAGGTCAGCGATTTTTTTCCTAGGGAAAAAAATCACTTGGCCTTAGCCATGACATTTCCCTTTACCCTGCTGTAGTGTGATCTCCAAGTTGGTATATTAAGTTAGAGGGGGTGGGGGGGGGGCGAAGCCCCCCACTTTGAAATGTTTTAACTGATATGCTGCGTCTTTTTGGTGTCACAATTTTTTTCCCTAGGAGAAAAATCAATGACCTGAGGTTTCGCTGTTTTGGTATTTCACTCTTTATGTGTCATCGAAACAGCATTTGCTGTAACACTATTTTGACAACATGATATAGACCCAGTTTTATTTTTTTTTTTTTTGCTTCAGTTGAATAATATTTTTGGAATCTGCACTTAACCCCCTGTTGTCACTACACTTATCTTTAAAATTTTAATGATACAGAGTACTATGTGTTCTGAATCCTGATTGTCTTAAAGAGCTGTTAATCCACTGTTTCTTCACAATTCTCCGATCAGCCCGAGAGATGTGCCTTAAAACATCTGGTGAACATTTTTTTGGCTACTATGTGCCTCATCTTTCAAATTTGTTACCTTTTTGAGTTTGGGTTTGCAAACCTGAGGTCCCATTTAAGAAGTCCCTAAAACATTGTATGTTTTATGATTATTTTATATTCTTGCTGGGGACTGTATACATTTTATATTTGTCTCATCTTTTAAGTCAGCTATCATACCATTAGTTTTTTCAGTACATATTTCTTGGAATGTATTGTTTACTGGCTTTTCTGCCTTTCAGATGTTTCCTTATACTTTGCTTAAGGTATAAGAAGTTAAATTAAAAGTGTTATTTAGTCATGCTTTGAAAGTAATTTCCACTACCATAATTTCTTCCTTCTCTTTTTCCTATATCCTGACTGTTCCCCTCTTTAATCTCATATATACTGTACAAAAAAAAAAAAATGTTTTTTCTTTCACATTTCTTTGTCAATTTGTTACTCACGCTATGTATTATCATGTGTGTATTGCAAGTAATTACTTATTTGATGATTAATCTTATCTTGTAATTGCTATTTCCTCTTATATGTGTTTTACGTGTACTAATTCAATTTTGTATACAATCTACTAACTCAATTTTGTATATAATCTTTTCATCTTTGTTTTTATCCTTTTATCCTTCGATCCTTTTATGTTTTTGTTTAAACTTGTAATAACCATTGGAGCTTTTCTCCCCGGGCCTCCACTGAAAATGGACATACATCCAGCTGGACTAGCCCGGTCAACAAATGTAAAATAAATAAATAAATAAATAATTAAAAAATAAAAGTATAGCAGCTTGTTCTGTTATTTCACTTTATGTGCCTTGATATCCATAACCCTATGTTGAGGTATAGGTGCTGTTCAGCTAACTTGTAAGATATTGGCTGGATGTCATTGCTTTGTTTATCAAAGTCTATGTCCAGAAGCAGTCTAAAGAAGGGATTCAGAAGTAAAACAGGGTTGTAGGCTATGTTTCATGAGGAAAAGCTGAAGGTATTATTTTTAGGGACAGAAGTCTAGATTTATGAAATGAAGCTGGAAGAAGCTGAGAAATCAGGGGTAATATGAAGAAACAGTTGTCTTCAGGGAGTGTAATGGATTATTGAAATAACCATCTTACAGCAGTGACAGATGCAAAGTTGAGAAGTAAAATGTGTGTTTCGCATGCACAGAAACACACACACACTTTAGAAAAAGAGGTGCAGCAATGCTTCAGTCAGCTGCAGACTGTAGCACGCATTTCAGAAGGAGGAGGAAGAAGAAATAAAGGCAAACGTGATAGGCTTGGGTCGTCTTTATCTGCAGAATGTTTCCAGACAGCTATACTCTTATTGTCAGATGCCATCTCTTATAGTACTGCTGTTTTTTTTTTTTTTTTTTTTTTTTTTTTTTTTTACAGAATTCTGTATTTATTTTGCAGTACTTCTTAATCCTCATCTCATCCTTACAAAGGTTTCCAGTTCATCTCCTCCCCAGAATCCATATTTCCTTATTTAAGTCTGTAACAGGCCTGGAGTTTACTAGTACAGTCTATGCCATGTATGTCTTGCTACCTTACAAACAAAATTGCTTCTACAACCAGTGGTACAGAAGCCATTATTAGAATTAGCAGGGGTGCAGCAGCAGAAGCTTAGAGTCTTTGTGACTTTGTCACTGCATGTCATGCATGAGTGCAGGGCATGCGTAGGTCATATAATAAAATACCTAAGGAAGTAAGGATGAGTCTGTGGTCACTGAGACCAGGAAGAATATCCACTTAAATGAGGGAGGTAAGTGGTGGATGAGAACAGGAGATTGAAGATGGGTACTAGCAATGGCAGATGCTGGCTGCATGGGGCTAAAACCTGGTTATGGTTCATAGGTAGTTATTGGCTGTTGATCTAGGAATATCTTAAGAAGCCTAGCCTTGCATTCCCATGGTAGTTTTTGGTCCTTATGTTTTGCATACAAGTAAACCTGAGATGGGAAGAACAAGGATTTGTTGAGACATTTAATTGTTGCCCCATCCATAAGGGACCTGGGTGTTAAACTGGGAATGAATTTGCATTTTCTCATCCATTCATCCAAATTATATTTGTGTAGAGTAAGAGAGGTACTTTGCTTTATGTTGAGTGGAAGATGGGTCCACAGAAGAAGTATTTTATGTGATACATACCTATTCCTCCATTATGTTCTATTTAGGTTCCCAGATCCCTGACTCCTGAATCAGCTTTCAGGGTGTGCCGTCAGTGTGACGTGACAGTTTCAAGTTTAGTCCATTGTTTTGACACCAGTTATTTGTGTGGGAAAGGTAGTCTTGGAGGATTTTGTTGCCCTCTGGGGAGTTTATGATGGCACCAAGTTTACAGTCATCTGGAAACTTGAATTGTTGCTGAAAAGAATATACTGTTTTATATAGAGAAAAATGTAAAAGGTAGCTCAGAAGAATTTATGCTGGAGAATTTCCCTGAGTCAGGTAATAAATGTCTATGTAACAGAGGTGCATAAATGTACATACTTCAGACAGTCATGAAGGATGAAGGTAGGTCTGTCAAAGAAAGGCATTGTTGCTGACTTACGGAAAAGTTACAGAAAGAAAAATTGTGTGAATGTTCATTAATTTGTACTTTATTTGATACCTGCTTCTCCCCCTTTGGGATTGCTGGGTTGGGAGGGGGTGGCCTTATGGTTAAGGTGTTTGCCTTATAAACACAAGGTGCAGGGTGCGAGCCCCCCCCCAAGGGATAATTGGCTAGGCTTAAAAGGGCTTGCAAGGGCAGTTAGTCTAGTACTAATCTATGAACCTGTGGAGAGCTGGAGCCTATCTCAGTACGCAGTGAAGCAAGGCAAAGAAAAATAATCCCAGACAAGATGCATGCATATATGCACACATGTATACCTCTGGGCAGTTTTGAAAGATTCTGATATCATCTTTGTAATGGGTTTGTGATAATGGAGGAAATCAGAGCATCCAGTTAAAATCTCATGCCAACACAGTAAGGATATAAAGACTCTGCACAGAAAATGGTCTACAGCTGAACTCCATACTGGAGAACCAAGTGCTGTGTGGCAAAGCCACATCACAAACCTTGTGTATGTATATAAGAATGTGGTTTAGAATAAAAGTATAGATGTTCTGGCGTGATTGAGAGTACTACCAGAAAATTACCAGAAAAAAAATACACTGGAGCCATGTCACTTTATCTTTTATAAACATCTTTCCTCCTTTTTTTTTTCTTTTCATAGTCATAGCAGTCCAGATACTACAAAAGTATTATTTGCTATCTTCTGGACTAGAGAGGGAAGGGGTTTATACTATAAAAAGTATCTGAAGTTTCACTTCTGTTCTTTGTAACCAAACTTTAGAAATAAATTAAAAAAACAGGTAGTACCAAGCAGTTAAGATAAACTATTTCCTAAGAGAAAGTAAACTAGTTAATGTTACCAAAATGATTACTTCATGGCAGAGTTCAAAGACAGCCTTATGTCTATAAAATGATATTCCATGCATTATGGATCCTCTGTCACTCTTCTGTACTGCAAGGAACCAATAGTTTGACAATGCTGAGCATTGTATTAGCTACACCTTAACCTGAAGGTCATCTTACTGAAGTGTTTGTCACAATCCAGAAATTGTCAGGACTGTTAACAGACTTCATCAGAAGTGTCCGGAAACTGTCAGGACTGTTACCTGACTTCATCAGAACTGCATATACAAAGTGCCAGTTGTTTGTATGTGTATTATAGCTTAAATCGGGGGGGCAATGTTATCTAACAACAGGCTTTTGCAGTCTCAGATACAAAGGCATTATATTGTCTTGCAAAGGTGCTATACTATATAATTTATATTTTCTTGTGACCATCTTTACAAAAGCTTTGCATATCTTGCAGATACCACATTTGTAGTTTTCTATGTAAAGTGCACTTTTATTTCTATTAAAACACATGGCTGCCCTTGTTTTTTGCCTAAAACTGTAATATTGTTGGTTGCTACACAGTGGTTGCCCCTCATGCTAATCTAACTTTCCTTTATCAGAGCAGTGATTGAGATGTGGGAACTTCTCAGAATTCCTCAGCTAAGGAACAGTTAATTGACACACTGATTTTTTTCTTGGAATGTTAAACCAGTGAAGTTTTACTTTGAATTTACCTCAAAACTTTGTAGTGGTGAATGTTGTAGCATCAGTGAGTAACTGCTACCTTTAACAGAAAGTTTTCTTTGGCTGGGAATTAGATAAAATGGTTCTATAGTTTAACTATAATCTCTGTAATGTCCAGGCTGACTCCTGTTACACCCCCCAGAGCCAATTGGTAGGTATTTGCATATGGCACAGACTAAGAGTAGCCATCAGTAGGACTTTGAGCAGAAAATTTTCTGTATGGCGCCTCAGGTATGTAGGACACTGCAGTGAGAGTATTTTTGTTGTCTTCTAAATCCCTTCCCTTAATTCAGGCAACAGTGGGTTCATAATACACTGTGCATTATAACGGCAGCAGTGGTGGTACCTTTGCACTTGAGAGTGACATCACTTAGCCAGCTCATAAGTTCTTGACAGAGCCAGCCATCTGCAGTGGTCCCTATCTGTCATAAAGGTAGAAGAAGAGAGCCTTCCTGGAGTATGGCATTATGCTTAAAAGTAATATCTGGCAGGCTTTAAAAAATGGAATTAAGGAATACTCTTATGACAGGTAAAGGTACTAAAACAAACTGACTGCTTTGCATTAATATAAGAGACACTGGACGAAGGGATATTTTTATTTATTTGAGATTTGTTTATCAGGAAAGTCTGAATGGGATAATATCCCATTTCCAGTGCAGGCCCAGTCTGAAAAGTTCCCCATTAACGTATTATTACAGTTAAATAAGTGTAACAATATGGTACAGTTAAATAACTAAGTTATTAAAAAAAATCAAGCGCAGAAGAACAATGTATTAACTAAGTGACAGATTTACCACAGCAAACATTCAGTTCATACAGAGTGAACATGTACATACAGAGTGCAAATATCTGGATAGAGATGTCTGCACGCACAGAACTCAGAACTTTTCAGCTGCAGATGATGCACGATTCACCGTTCTGCTCCTTAGTCCTAAGACTTCAAAAAAAGGTAAGTACCCTGTTGGGGTTTTCATTTTTCTTACTACTTGAGCTTGGTTGCTGTAGGTTTTGTTTCTGCTATTTAGCCGATGTCTGAGAAAAAGAGCAAGTGTAATTGCAGGTGTCAGAAACCACATAAGGATTCACATGACAAGTGCGTGTTTTGCTTAGGTGTGGAGCACGACCATAGGGCCTGTTCCATTTGTCAGTCATTCATACCAAAAACCCTTCGCAGCCATCTGGCAACTTTAAATTTGTATTTTGAGAATCAAAGATTGAAACGCCTTGCTTGCTGGATGGATCCCAAGTCGGCCACCCAATCTGAACAACCAAGGAAGAAGGCCAAGGTTTCCAAGCCTACTCCTGTTGCTGCTCCGCCATCGGACATCCCGCCGACTACCGATTTAGGGGCTGAGTGACAGCTGATTCTTCCATCAGCTTCGATGGATCCTCTGGAAGAGGCCGTTACTGCAGCTATGAAGAGCACGTCAGCGGAGCCGACCCAGATGCTGGCCTCAACCGATGTCAAGGGGGAACCAGTACTTGGTCAGCCGTCCGAGACTTCTTATGCTCCAGCCCAGACCTTAGTTTCTAGGCCAACTCCTAAGCCAACTAAGAAAAAAACAAAAAAAAAACAAACACTTGAGCCCTATGCCTCAAGCTACTCCAGACTGGCAGACTTTCACCAATTTCTTACTGCAGGCCTTTATGGCCCTTAGGCCTATAGGCCCTGCACCTACAGACATTCCAGTGCTGAGCACTAGGCCAGCCTCTGCTTCTTGCCTCCCTTTAATCACTACTCAGCAGGGAGAAGAAGAAGAACCTGAACAATATGACTCCTCTTGTGAGGAATCTGTTTCTTGTGTCTCAAATTGCTTCTCCTGTGGACTATTACTCCCCAGACGAAGACTCTATTGAGGATGATTCTCCTCCAGAGGATATTTCCCTTGGGGAAACTATCACAAAAATGAGAGAGTACTTCAAGTGGGATACTACTTTGATGACAGATACCCAGAAAAGAAATTTTGAGCTTCTGCAGTTAGACTCTCCCTCCCCCTCAGCTATTCCCCAGTTCTACCAGCCTTTCTGAATGCCTTTAATTCAGCCTCCAAGAATCCAGAATCTGAATGATCTGCCCCTAAAATGCTGGATAGATTTTATAAAGTTCCAGATGAACAGAAGTCTCTAGTGAAATCTTCCATGGCTGACCCTGCAGTCATTGTTGTGTCTCCTGACAGGCAATCTAGGCAATTACCCTCTGCTTCCCTTTTGCCCACAAACAAGGACAGCAAGACCGTGGACAGAATGGGTAAAAAAGTATATACCTCCTCCACCTTAGCCTTTAGGGCTATAAATTATCAAACACACATGATAAAATATGCCTTAGACCTTGTTTCCCAGACCTTCATCTTACTAGCTTCTACCCCTGACTGTCCCACTAAAAATGACATTGTATCTAAACTGTCTTTAGCTACTCAAGTAGCCAGACACTCATTTAAGTGCAGTTATGATGCAGCAGCAGCAGCCAGGTCTGCTGCATCCGCATCTGTCTTGAATAGGTATTCCTGGCTATGCCTCCAATCTCTACCAGAGGACTTTAAATCCACGATAATGGATGCTCCACTAGACCACAATCTCTTATTTGGTAAGAATTCAGCAGAACGTTTCAAAAATCTACAAGACAAAAATAAAGAGTTTCAAGACATCAAGCACTTGCTGGTGTCCCCCTTCCCCAGATATTGCAGGAACTACCCTGCTAAGACTTTTTTTGTAAGACGAACTCTGTCTACATCTCATCCTCCCTCCTCTAGACCTCGTAAAGGATCCAGGAGATTGCCTTACTAAAGACCTCCTAATTCCCAGGGACCTGCCAAGCAGTCTTTGCCTGACAGAGGAGGTTCCACTTCAGCATGACTGTCTGGATCAACTCCCTCTGACGCCCGCTTTCCCCAATGCCTCCCCTTCTGGAAAACAATTACCTCAGATACTTGAGTGCTTTCCATCATCCAAAAAGGATATTTTCTATCTTGTAAGGAAAGGTCAAGGCCAAAAAGAATTCCCATCAGACCTCCCAACCATACCGAATTACTCGGTATTTACTGAGTTTTGGGGTCCAAATGAAGGGGTGCCACGATTCCCGATTGGCACCCCTTCATTTCCGATTTTTTTGGTTCAATTTTTTTATTTTTTAAAAAATCGCGCTGTCGGTGCTGACGTCATCACGTGCGCGATGACGTCAGCACCGTCAGGACTACCAGCCAGTTGGAATTGAGCTCAAGGAGCTCACATCATTATTTCCGGCTGGCTGCGAGCGGGAATATAGCAGCAGCGAGAACCAGGCAGCAACAATAATGGTGGCCATATCTGCCCAGTCCGTCCCACATCAATTCAAGTCTCAGCCTTCAGGTAAGAAATGGGTATATTGAAATCAGTTAAACACAGAATTGGTATACATTAATTTATTCAAGACAGCTTACTGGGGGAGGACTCGGTCAGCTTCTGTCACACTCCGCGATGCTTTCCTGTTCTAGGAATGAGAAGGCATGAGATCATTCTTGTTTATCTGTATTCACATTGTTTGCCATTTACTTCTAAGTATGCCATTATTATTGTTAAGCAGGAGTATTTGTTCAAAGTTAAACATATAATACTGTCTGCATTCTCATCATTTGCTAATCTCGCATTTCCTGTCATTAATCAACAAAAGTCGATAGCATTGGTGGAATGTTGTCTTTAAATATTTTGCTTTTAATGTAGTAGCAGTCTCTGAAAGTGCTTTTAATGTAGTAGCAGTCAGTCTCTGAAAGTGCAAACACACAAAACAATGTTGCAAGTTATGAACTTTTTTTATTTCCTAAACTGTTCAAAAGTGTGTGCTTAAAAGTTTTCTTCCTGATCAGTTGTAAGCATGTAAGGTGCAGAACTAACAAACTGAATATTGCTTATTTCTCAGTGTGCTCACCATTCACTTTACTTTGCTGACTGACAGCCATGTGGAGAAAATGAGCTTTCATTCTGTTACTTCTTCTAGTTCTAAGTGTTGTGTCATGGTTTTGTCATTTAGATACAGATGTCATCAATTGTAGAAAGAGGCAGTCAAACTCTGTATAAAAAATTGTAGTGACATTTTTTCCCTTTGTATACCTTTAGTTAATGTCTACCAGTATTTCTGTTTTAACTACCAGTTACTTTATTTACTTCATCTGATCTGTTTAGTAATCCTGGATACTTTCTTAAAAGAAAATTTAAAGTTCGGCACGTACCTTTGTGAGCCTTCTAGCTCATCTTAAGCTATTTTTTCTCTCCTGAACTGATACTCCTTACATTGTCTGTGCAGCAAGTTTCTAGTAACTAATTGTTAAACTGTAAAATAATAAACAGAGCTCCAAATTTAAATATTTTTATGATGAAAATTATTTTTGCCTGTCCATACTCCTCATATATCTCCTGCAACTACTAGGCAAGCTTGGCAGTGTACAATTAATTTAGCTTTCAGTGTGCAATTAATCAGAGCTGCAAGCTTAGTCTGTTTCTTTTTTCCTGCTGCTGTGTTTTAACCTTTGGTGTATGTGTAATTAATTTAGCTTTCAGTGTGCTGTGTACTGTGCAATTAATTTATCAGACCTGCAAGCTTAGTCTGGTTTTCTTTTTACCTGCCTGCTGTGTGTGTGTGTGTGTGTGTGTGTGTGTGTGTGTGTGTGTGTGTGTGTGTGTAAGTAGAGTTTTAGATGGAAATGTTCTGAATTGGGTAGTTTTATCATTACTGGTTCATGCATTGTTTCATTGCTTACTGGAAAAATGTTCAAACAATAAGTTTAAAACGTGCTCTCTAACAAGTGTGCTGTATTATACAAGGAATATAATTAAAGTCAGGAAGGTGTATCAAAAACATATGTATGTTTCTTGTTTTGTGTACAAGGGGCCAATGATTTGTAAACTAGGTAATCTTTATCCATCACTGGTCAAATGCATTTTCTTTGGATGTGGTGTGTGGGTTTCAATAGCAGAGAAGTTTTAATGCCAATTCTATTTACATTGTGAGACAGTATTGCTTTGTTTTAGCAGCTTTGTTTAGCAGATGTCTTAGTGTTTGTGCATTGTGCTATAAAATGTAAAAAAAATAAAATCCAAATAATCATTGTAGAGTAAAGCAGTATATGCACACATTAGTATTTATGGTAAATGGGGCAAAATAGACAGGTAATGGGGCACAGGAATGGCTACAGGGAGACTCTGGTGCCATATTTTGGTTGTCTGTTCTTCAGTTTGCGTTTGAAAGTTGGTATCCCACAATTCCACTGGAGTGGGCGGAGTTACGTAATTACATATGCAAATTTGATGTTAATCAGCGTACAAATTTGTACCTATTTTTCATGGGCCTTGTCCAGATTTTTGATGTTTCCAGGTTGAGAGGTATGATTCCCATCACTCCAAGAAACCAGCTACATTTATTCCCTCTCATATTGAAATAACTCCTGACTTCAGGAACTATAGAGCCAGTTCCCTCAGGACAGGAAGGAAAAGGCTTCTATTCCCGCCTTTTCCTAGCCCCTAAAAGGAATGGCCCTTGAAGTCCAATCCTGGACTTATCTTATCTAAATCTGTTCCAAAAGGTTCCATCCTTCAGGATGCTCTCCCTGCAAACTTTGCTACCCCTTATTCCACCCAAAGCCTTCATGGTCACTCTGGATTTAAAGGATGCCTACCTGCACATCCCTATCAGACCCTCCCACAGGAGGTTTCTGCAATTCACTGGACATTCTTCACACTTTCAGTTTACAGCCTTGCCCTTTGGCTTGTCTACTGCTCCCAGAGTATTTACAAAGTGCCTGGTCCCAGCCATTGCCTATTGCAGAACCAAGGGACTCAAAATCTATCCTTACCTGGATGACATTCTTATTCTGGCAGAATCAGAATCCACCCTGTAAAACCATCTCAAATTCACAATGATTGTCCTCCACAAGTTGGGCTTCACTATCAACCTCCAGAAATCCTCACTTCTTCCTCAGCAGAACAAAGTTTTCCTAGGTAGCAGGATAAGAACAGACTTGATGAGATCCTTTCTCCCACTGGACAAAGTGCACTCTCTCTCCAGCCATTTTCAAGGCCTAATTACGAAATCCCATCTCTCTGCAAGGCAATTTCTGCAGGTCCTAGGTCTCATGGCAGCAACCATTCCCATGCTTCCATTAGCCAGGATGCACATGAGAAAATTCCAGTGGTATTTGGTCTCAAAGGGTCTATATTAGAACAATGAATATTTAACAGTTTGAATCACTAAAGGTCGACCTTTAGTGATCGAACTGTTAAAACATTGAATGTTCAGAAAAAAAAATAAAAACAAAAAAAAAAAAACAAAATGGTGTAGGCAGGGGGGCAAGCCGCCCTGCACCCCCCACACCCCCTGCTACTTAAATATGCCAACTCTGAGACCACAGTACATTGAAGTAAATGGAAATCTCCCCTTACGGAGATTTATGTTTACTTATTCAAAGTTCGGCAGTTTCTCTATTCTCGTGTCGACAATGTCAGATTTGACATTGTTGGCTTTCGAGATCTAATATAGACCCGGTCTCAAAGCCAACATTCATTAGACAAACTTATTCCCCTTCTGCCCTGCCTAAAAACAGAATTAAAGTGGTGGATTCAGCAAGTTTCACAGAACCAGGGCATCCCACTCCAACTACCCCCATCACTCAAACCATGTACACACATGCATCAGATTTAGGGTGGGGAGCAGAGTTCAAAGTCTTCATGGTACAACAGCATTGGAACCCTGCACTTCAACAACAGCATATAAATGTCAGGGAAATGACAGCAGTATTGCTGGCTCTCAAAGCTTTCCTTCCAGTCTTGCAACCAGGCCTGCTACATATTATGACAGACAAGCACAACTGTTATGTGGTACCTTAACAAGCAAGGAGGGACAAAAGTGTACCAGTTATTTTAGATAACTCTACAAGTCTGGGAAATAGCAACAAAACATAACCTTTACTGCAGGCCTCTTACATCCCCCTCAGGAAAACAAACAAGCAGACTTGCTCAGCAGAACATCCTCCCCTCAGCACGAATGGATGTTGCACAGGGAAACCTTCTTAGACATTGTCCACCAGTGGGGCACACCTCAAGTGGATCTGCTTGCCTCCCCCCAGAACAGACAACCAGATTTTGCTCCAGGGATCTCACTCCACTAGCATGGAGAGTGAATGCCTTCAGCTTCCCATGGAAGGGAATGTTCCTGTACACCCCCCCCCCTTCCCTCTAATACACCAGGTCCTACTGAAGATCAACAAGGACCAACCAAAAATCTTGCTGGTGACTCCCTGTTGGCCAAGGCAACACTGGTTCCCCCTTCTTCACTTCCTAGCCAAGGCCAGTCACCACAAGTTACCCCACAAGGTGGACTTACTCACCCAACAAAAGGGATCTCTCATTCACCCTCAGATGCCTTTACTGCATCTGACCCTTTGGGTGATCAACTTCTGATCCTTTTCAGACAACTGTACTCAGAAGACATGCTCTCAGTCCTGTGGGAGGCCAGGAAACCATCTACCAGAAAAAAACTATTTGTCCAAATGGCATAGATTCGCAAATTGGTGAGCTCATTAAGGAAGGACTAGCATATTCGTCTCTGAAAGTCCACCTTTCTGCCATTTCAGCCTGCCTTTACAGCCACCTCTGCTCTACAGACTGGATGTTAAACTTTTCCTGAGAGGGGTCTCGCATATCAGACCATCAAGGAAACCCATTCCTCCTCCCTGGGACCTCAACTTCGTACTGGAAAAACTAACCCTACCTCCTTTTGAGCCAGCAAGCACAGCTTCCCTGCAGATGTGTACATGGAAAACCATTCTCTTAGTGGCCATCTCCTCCGCAAAAAGTGTGTCTGAACTGCAGGTCCTCATGGCCTGTCCCCCTTACTCCACCTTCCACAAGGACAGGGTGACATTGCGCACTATAACCCTTCCTTCATGCCCAGAGTGCTGAATGAGCTCTTAAACAGTCTATCCATCTACCGACATTCTTTCCCTCTCCATCTAATAACGCAGAGAGGATCCTTCATTCTCTGGATGTGCACAGACAACTACAATTCTACTTAGACTAAACATCTTTCAGAAAGTCTGATCAGCTCTTCATCTCCTTCCACCCCAGGGCTCTGGGTAAGGCAGTCTCCAAACAAACCATTTCCTCTTGGATTAGGAAATCCATTTTCTTCTGCTACTCACCATAGCAAACCATTGCCCCTAGGGGTTAGAGCTTATTCCACTAGAGGAATGACTACCTCTAAAGCCATTCTCAAAGGGCTGGACACAGCCTCCATCATGAAAGCTGCTACATGGTCGACAGTTCACACTTTCACTAAGCAGTACAAGCTAGACCACGTCTCCAGGGCCAGAGCAGGATTTGCCAGGGCAGTCCTACAGGGATTCTTAGAATCCTCTTCCTCTGCCCCCGCCCATCACTCCTCCTAAGCTGTGGTACTCTCCCACAGTATGAATACTGCAGCATAGGAATAGAAGGACATAGAATAGTTGTGTAAAATTTTAGCATAACCATAGATGTCCTTCTTCCATGTTGCAGTATGCCTTCCTTCCCTCCATAACCCCTTCTCCTGTTATGGATGCTTGATCTACACCTATGTATCCTCTCCCTACAGACTATTCTGTTCAGCCATGCAGGTACATTTGCTCTTCTGCTTCTCCTTGTGCTTGTACACACTTATCTGGGCTTCAAGTTCTGAGGTCTGTGCGTGCAGATATCATATTTATAGCCCCTGGTTTGTGGCCCTACGTGTGACTTCCCACACACCTGCAGCAACCAGGCTTAAGCTTTTGTATAGGAGCCAACATCAGATTGCCTGAGGGCTGGAACTCCCACAGTATGAATACTGCAACGTGGAAGCGAAGGACATCTGTGGTTATGGTTAAGATTTTACACAACTATTCTTTTCAGTTCATAGAGATGATGTTATACATACTGAGTGCACCCTTTGGAGCAAAGATGACTAGATTATATAGCAAAGACAAAGCTATATTTGTCCTTTATCTAAAAATTAGATTGACTGACCACAGAGAAGGAATTAGTAAGACGTTTGCCAGGGGAAAGAAGGGAGGGACTAGTTCAGCCTGGGATAATGCAGGACCAGTGCTAAGTCTTATTTAGCTGGTCTTTTAGTAGATTTTTGAAGTTGGAGAGATTAAAGGTAGATCTAATTTGCAGATGGATAGATTTCCATTTTTTAGTGACTGAGTAGAGACTTTTGGCCAGTAGATTTGTGGGGTTTATATATGCTGAGAAGATAAAGTAGTCTATTAGGGTGGTAGGAATGGAGAATAGGACTAAAAGTGTATGTATGGAGGGGGGGGACAGTTGTCAGCTTTGTCAATAATGTTGTGTGAGGAGATAAGCTGTATGCAGTCTAAGTGGTGAGGTAATTCGAGTCATTTCAATGCCTTAAGAGCAAAACAGTGACAGATGTGGCATTGTTTATTGGTTAAAAATTTTGCAACCTCCTTATAGCATGCCCTCCATGTTATTTTTAATTGTAGCCTGAAGGATAATTAGGAATGGTGCACCATATAAGAGAGATGAGAGAAGGCAGGTAGCAGCAATGTACAATATAGTTTATTTTCAGAAAGAGATTTCATGAGGAAAGATTACAACTGTATGCATTAAGTTATAAAAGAAGGAGAGAGAGTTAGAAATCAAGACCGAGTAGTAAGGGTTTGATGTTCTTCATTCCACATTGCTGCAGTCCTAACTATTGGGGGTAGTCCGCTGTCCAGTCGGCCCGAATACCAAAGTATATGGCTGACGTCGGTCAGGGCGCATTAGACTGACGTCAGTACGTCAGGGTACTAATGCGCATGACCGACGTCATATCCTCAGTCTTTTTTGCCGCATGGTCCGATGCAGAAGCAGTTTTGCGAGTGCAGGTTGGCGTTCTGAAATTTTCTGAAGTCGGAGTTTCAGACCGAATCAAAGTTGGCTAAGTACCCCGTTGGGGAACATTTTGGTTTTTCTTGCCTCAGTATTTAACCGGATGTCAGAAAAGTGAATAACTGTATTTCTTGTGGGAAACAGATACCTCATAGGGATTACCATACCTTGTGTATACCTTGTTTAGGGCCTGAGCACGACGTTGTTGGATGCCGCTCTTGTGCTAGATTTAACAAACGCACTATTAAGAGAAGGTTAGACTGTGCCAGGTTAGTGTTTGGGAAGCGTTGCAATTATAAAATGCCGTCGGATGCTCCGTCGCCGCGTCCAAAAAACGCAAGGACAAAACAGCGAAGCCTAGGGTTGATGAACCGGCAGTCCCGGACGTCGGTTCTTTAGAAGGCTCAGTGGAGCCAGAGGTTTTGCCAGGAGTTTCTTTGGAGTCTTAGGGAGAGACTTTACTGTTACAGGATGTGCCTTCTCAGGAGGTAGGCCAGGCTGAGGGGGCTTCTCAGGTAACTGTTCTTCCCTCTCTTCCCAAGGTAGTTAGAGCCTCTCCTTCTGTTTCCAAAACTTCTTTGAGAGGTAGGCCAAGTTTAGCTTCAGTGGGGGCTTCTCCTAGCACTTCAGGTTCTGTGCCTAAGAAACATATGCTTAAAATGGCAGAAGATTTGATTACTATGATTAGAGGTTCTATGCCCCCTCCTGATAAGAGGCCTAGGGTGGAACCTGAGTTTGACAGTTTTGAACAGGGTTCAGAGGCTTCTGAGTCTTCTGCGGAAGACTTGCAGGAGTATCCTCCTTATTCTGATTCTGATGTGGATGATTCCACTCCTACAGCTTCTCCTCCTGAGGATTTCTCATTTTCAGAGACTCTGCATTCCATGAGGGAGCACTTTAAATGGGAAGGCCAAGATTACTCTGATTCCAGGAAAAGGCTTAGGGAATTCTTGTTTTTACCCCAGCATAGGCCCTTAGCTATACCTCCTGTGTTGAATGTGGTGGAAGATGTTTTTGCAGAGGCTTCCCTGAACCCTGATTCTTTGCCTCCTGCTCCTGTTAAACCTGATAGGTACTATAGGGTGCCTGAAGCTCATAAGTATCTTTTAAAGAGTCCTAGGGCAGACCCGAAACTGTTTCTCAGGGACCTAAAGGTGTTAAGGCCTCTGTTGTTAAAAACCCTGTTCCCACTGATAAAGAGGCAAGGGCTTTGGATAGATGGGGAAAGAAAGTGTATACTTCTTCCACTTTAGCCATGAGGGCGTTGAATTGTCAGTTTCACATGCTAAAATATCAAAATTATCTCTTTTCACAATTGAAATCTAAGGTGGATGCTTTGGCGGAAGGTATTGAGTGTAAAGAGTTGCTGGATTTAGTTCATGTGTCTGAACAAGTGGGTAAGCATTCTTTGCAATGTGGTTTTGATGCTGTACAGGCCTCCTCGAGGGTGGCGGCCACTAGTTCTGTTCTTCGCAGGCATGCCTGGTTGAGGGATCAGAATTTAGCTGAGCATGTTAAGACAAGGATTTTGGATGCTCCTTTACAGTCTGATGTGTTGTTTGGTTCGCCTGTGGAAGCAGTTTTAAAGAAAATGGAGGACAAAGCTAAGTCTATGCAAACTGTTAAAGATTTTTTGCAGGTACAGCCACCGAAGTTTAGTAGAAATTGGCCTACTAAGGGATGGACATATCCTGCTTATGATTCCCAGTCTAGGGGTAGGTCTAGACGTGGTAGGGGCAGAGCTCAAGGTTCTTTTAGGCCTAGAACAGGGAGTTCACCTGCTCAGACTTCTGGTGAGGGCAGGGGTCAGTCCTTTCGTAAACAGACCCAATGACCTGCTTTTTCAGCTGCCAGTAGATTCCCGTCTGGCAGCTCCTTTGGGAGGAAGACTGTCTCTTTTCAAAGAAAATTGGGATTTAATTACTCAAGACAGATGGGTGTTGGATATCATTCACCACGGTTACAGGTTTTATTTCCATACATTGCCCCCTTTCAAAGGCATGCTAGACGTTCCTCCTCCACAAAGGAAAGAGGCTCACAAGCAAATTTCTCTGTTACTCCAAATAGGGGCCATTCAGCCAGTCCCTGTATCAGAAAGGGGCCTAGGATTTTATTCTCGCCTGTTCCTAGTACCAAAGAAGGGGAACACGTGGAGACCAATTTTGGATTTATCTATCCTCAACACTTATCTGGACATTCCCAAGTTCAAGATGTTGACGTTACAACAGCTTTTACCTCTGCTGGGCAAAGATCACTGGATGGTAACTTTAGATCTCAAGGAAGCTTACCTTCATGTGCCTATAAGACTAAGTTGCAGGAAGTATCTGCGTTTTCGAGCTGGAAATTCTCATTATCAGTTCTCTGCATTGCCCTTTGGCTTATCTACTGCCCAGAGTATTCACAAAGGTTCTGGCTCCAGTGATAGCTTACTTCAGGCTAAAAGGAATTCAAATCTATCCTTACTTGGACGACTGCCTGATTCTGGCTCAAGAAAAGGAAGACCTTCTACAGCATCTGGAATATGTTATAGCAGTGCTAAGATGCCTAGGGTATTCTGTGAACGAAATAAAGTCCAGTCTAGTACCCTCTCAAGACATGTGCTTTCTGGGTGTGAGACTGAATACAGCAGCCCAGATGGCCTTTTAACCCCGGACAAACAAAAGAGTCTATCCCTTTACTTCCATCAACTATCTCATCAGTCCGTGCTGACTGCAAGGACAGTCCTTCAAGCATTAGGGTTCATGGCATCTTGTATTCTGGTGCTTCCCAATGCCAAACTGCATATGAGGAAGCTGCAATGGTATCTCAAAATGTATGGACACAGCACTGCCAGGATTTGGACACTGTCATTCAAATAATACCTTGCCTTCAAAAAGAATTTTTGTGGTGGGCTCAGGAATGTCACCTAAACAAGGGACTCTCTGTGACCCGGCCAGAGGCGAGTCAGATTTTAACGACAGATGCCTCGGACATTGCTTGGGGAGCTCATCTAAATGGAAAGTGGATACAAGACAAGTGGCCTGCCAGACTACAGCATCTACATATCAACATGAAGGAGATGTTAGCAGTCCAGTTTGCATTAATGGCTTTCAAGGAGTTACTTCTTCCAGGGCAGGTGTTGATTCTAACAGACAACACAACTGTCATGTGGTACATCAACAAACAAGGGGAACACATTCTTATCCTCTATGCAGGCAAGCAATGATTTTATGGGAGACTGCGCTCAGCTTGCAACTAACTCTTCAGGCAAGGTTTCTGCCGGAGCACAGAACTCCTTAGCAGATGTGTTAAGCAGACAAATCATGGATCCCCACGAGTGGAAACTGGATCTTCATGTATTTCAGAAATTGACAGTGTCATGGGGAACTCCAGACATAGATCTGTTCGCTTCTCCACTAAACCACCAGCTGCCAAAGTTTTGCACAAAGGGGTTTCATCACACAGCTTGGAAAGTGGATGCTCTTTCTTTCAGTTGGAAAAATCTTCATGTGTATGCCTTTCCACCTCTGCCTCTTCTTCCAAAGGTGCTCTTAAAGGTCAGACAAGACAAGCCAAGGATGATTTTAATAGCTCCAGATTGGCCTCGGCAACACTGGTACCCACTACTAAGGAGTCTGGTAAGGAAGCCTCCATGGCCTTTACCTTTGATTCCACATCTGTTATCTCAGAAGGACGGTCATCTGCTCAATGTCAAGCTTCACTCTCTTCATCTAACAGCCTGGCATATTCCGTGTTGAAACACAGCAGGTCTCAACTTCCTCAACAAGTTTTAAATGTGATTATGGAAGCTAGAAGACCTAGTACAAGGAAAGTGTACGCAGAAAAATGGAAGAGATTTTTATTTTGGAGTACAGCAAAGAATTTGGAGATTTCTGAGCCTAATTTGAGTGTGGCTCTTCAATATCTTACTGAGTTATTGGACAAAGGTTTGTCCTTCTCTTCCATTAAGATTCATGCTGCAGCAATTTCAGCTCACTATGATTGTGACCCACCATTGTTTTCGCATCCTTTGTTCAAGCAGTTTCTTAGAGGGGCAAAGAATATAAGACCCCCACGTAGAGCTCCTACTCCTGCTTGGGATCTCAATTTTGTGTTGGAAAAACTTACTCTACAACCTTTTGAGCCTGCGGCTACTGCTGAATTGAAATACTTGTCATGGAAGACTGCTTTTCTGTTGGCTATTACTTCTGCAAGAAGGGTGTCTGAGTTGCAGGCCCTTATGGAAGTAGAGCCCTTTTTGATTTTCCATAAGGATAGGGTATCATTACGTACTAATCCTTCCTTTATGCCTAAGGTGGTTTCTAGTGTGGCTTTAAACCAAACTATTCATTTGCCTACTTTTTATGCAGACCCCCAAAATAAAGGGGAAAAGATTTTGCACACTTTAGATGTACACAGGCAATTGCGTTATTATTTAAGCAGGACTAAGGATTTTAGGCAGTCTCAGCAGTTGTTTGTTTCTTTTGCTTTGAGTTCACAGGGCAAGCCTGTGTCAAAACAAACTATTTCTAGGTGGATTGGGTTTTGCATTGCATTTTGTTATTCCCATCATGGCAAGGAGATTCCAGCTGGGATTAGGCCTCATTCCACTAGGGCTACTGCCACTTCAACAGCATTTCTAAGGGGTGGCAACTAAGGATATTTTGGAGGCAGCTACTTGGAGTTCAGTGCATACTTTCTCTAAGCATTATCACCTTCCTCTCTACTCTAAGTCTAGGGCTGGTTTTGCCACAGCTATTTTGCAAGGCATGTTGTCAGCTCCTGCTTCTTTATGATTTGCCAGCCTCCCTTACCTCTGCTTTGGGATTCTACCCAATAGTTAGGACTGCAGCAATGTGGAATGAAGAACATAGTACAGTTTTGTACCTACCATAAATGTAGATGTTCGAGGATCCACATTGCTGCAGTCCAATTTACCCTCCCTCCTTCCCCTCTGTGTTTAGGGGTGGTTGTGTAGGTGAGGTTATATGCTGATAATTTTGTATATATTGTACATATTTTTGGTGCAGGTATATTGGGCCTTGTCTTTTTAGGGTCTTCTGACATCTGGGGCAAGAAAAGACTGAGGATATGGCGTCGGTCATGCGCATTAGTACCCTGACGTACTGACGCCAGTCTAATGCGCCCTGACCGACGTCAGCCATATACTTTGGTATTCGGGCCGACTGGACAGCGGACTACCCCAATAGTTAGGACTGCAGCAATGTGGATCCTCGAACATCTACATTTATGGTAGGTACAAAACTGTACTTTTTCTGCTAACAAGAGAAATGAAAGAAGTGAGAAGGGTGACTGTATTTGTAAGAGAAGACATCACTTAACTTAATATAGAACATAAGCCAGCCAGGGTCTGACTTGGGTGAAGTGGTGCCCCCCACACACACGTCTCCCATGTACCCCCAGTTCCCCCCATCCTGGCATCCCCTCACCATCCTAGAAGCCATGGAAGGTTCTAAATGCCCTGAGGTGCATTTTAGAGTTTTTATTTTAAACATTTTCTTCTAGTGATGGCATGAACAAAAAAATCTTGACTAAGGATTTCAGCTTTGCTTTTTCACAAACCCTAAGTGGTTAAGACTATATTGTAATAACTGTGAAATAAATAATCAAAGTAAGCTGAGGGTCAGGAAGCCACTAGGCCTTCAGATCCCATGGGGTTTAGATGTTCTGAGGTGCATATTAGCGTTTTTTTCTTTTCCCATCTTTTTTATTTAACGATAGTCTGAACAAAAACCACGAGTAAAGAAAGAAATTCAATGTTATACATTTTTTTCCTCTATGTCTCACAAAATAGCACAATAAACTGAGAAGATGCATACTTTTGAGGATGCATAAATCATATCTGGGAATAGCATCTGCCTCCCCACACCTCTTTCCAAAAATATAGTCAGCCTCTGTCCTATGTAGACTTCTGCTGTCAGATTAGGATGAAGGCACAGACTACCTCAGTCATATACTTCAAGTGGCTGCTGTCAAGCATATATATAGCATGTCGCCTCACCCCCACCTCCAAAAGACAGCCTCTTGTTGTATAGCATTCTGATTTCAGACTGGGACAAAATTGAAAGAGGCAAACAATACAGTAGCCTATTTTAATCTGTTGTCACACCTATATAAACAGCATGTCTCCTTATCTCCACAAAATATAGCAACCTGTATGCACATCTGATGTTTGATTGCAAGGAAAGTGAGAACAATAAAGATTCCAGTAAGGTATTCCAGTCTTGTTGTCCCTAAACATTTTACTGGCCATAGACAAACTACAGTAAACTTTGTACACACCTCTGAGGTCTGTAAAGAAAGTTGAGTAGTGAGCAAATCATCCCCAGCCCTCCACATAAGTTTGCAGCAAACTTCAGTGAACACCTCTGATCAGGGCCATTGTTAATTTATGTGGGGTCAGGTCAGATAGGTTCATAGGTTCATACTAGGCTATCTGCCCTGGGGCAATTATAAGCCTAGCCCGATTCTGTATGGCTTGCGCCACCCCTTGATTTGAGTATACTGTGCCCTTTTTAAGGTTTAGTTTACTGTGCCTCTGTCTAATAGTGACATTGAAGTAATCCCTGGGACAAACCTACGATCCCCCATCCACCTATCGAGATTCTTCTTGAAGAGATTCAGTGAGGTGCTCTGCCTCACATGAACTGGAATTCTATTCCAGAGTGAAGGGAGCCTCTGGGTTATGAACCTGTCCCTCCAGCAAGTTTTATTTATTTCTGTGCTGAGGTTCAAGTCCCTCGAGCGTGTGGCTCTAAGGGATTTATATTTACTGAGGTGGAGCATGTCTATTAATTCTGGATTTGACATAGCTTTGTATGTCAGGCACAGATCGCCTCGAAGTAGACGGTATGCAACTGAGTAGAGCTGGAGTTTTTTTAACCAAGCAGCATATGGCATCTGTTTGAGACCCTTGATCCTCTTGGTGAGATACTTTTGGGGTCTTTCTAATTGCTGCAGGTGTCGGGTAAGGTACATCCCAAAAGGGGCATTGTATTCTATGATGGGCCTGATGAGGGATGAATAAAGGGGCACGATTACCTCTCTTGATCTAGATGTGAAACCCTTCGTAATGAGGTGGGCTATGTAGAAGATCTTTCTAACCACTTTGGCAGTGTGGTTTTCAAAGGAGAGATTGCTATCAACTTGGGTCCCCAGGTCCCTAATAACTTTCTCTGTACTTAATGGGTTTCCACCTATGTGGTAATTTGTGGGCACATTGTTTTTGCTAAAGGGTATGACTATACATTTTTTGGCATTTAGCTTTAAACCATGGTGCTGGCACCAGTTATCTGTCTCTGTGAGACCTTTTTGAAGGATGTTTGTGTCAGTTGGAGAGTCGATTATGGCGTCTGTGAACTTGGTGAGCCATAGTCCTCCCACATTTGCCTGTACCTTGGAAAAGTATATACCGAGCAAGAGTGGTCCCAGGACAGAACCTTGTGGGACGCCACTTGTGACTGGTTTCGAGTCTGACATGGCTCCAGCAACTCTCACTCTGTGGGTTCTGTCTTTGAGCCAGTTTGCGACCCATCTTGTGACATAGGGGTTTATATTTAAGCTGGATAGCTTATCTATGATGCCCGAGTGGGGTATTGTGTCAAATGCCTTTGCAAGGTCCAGATAGGCTGTGTGGACTACCTTCCCTTCATCTATGGCTTTGGTGATGGTTTCGAAGAAGTCAACCAGGTTCAAAAGGCAGGATCTGCCCTTGACAAAGCCGAACTGGGTAGGATCTAGTGTTTGTAGGTCCCCGATGTCTTTGTTTATGAGCTCCATGATGATCCTCTCCATAGCCTTGCAGACTAAGCTAGTCAGGCTTATGGGGCGATAGTTTCCAGGGTCCGTAGAGGCTCCACCTTTGTGGAGTGGGACCACTGTTGCTGTAAGCCATTCTGTGGGAGCATATCCTGTAGTGAGGCTGAGATTGTATAGCTGTTTTATTCTCAGGATTAGTTCCTCTTGGAGTTCATGTAGGACGCAACCTGGGATGCCATCTGGTCCCATGGAAGCAGTGTTTTTTGCTTTGGAGAGGGCAGCCTTCACCTGAGCATCAGAGATGTTTGGGAGGCAGCCCTCTGCCGGGATAGATACTTGCTCTTTTGGGGGGGGGGGAGTTTGCACTGAACCTGTCTGCCAGGATATTGGCGATGTCTGTGGGTTCAGTGTATTTTTTTGTCGTTTAGAATCAACTCAGAACACGTCTGGGAGTTGCATCCCAGATTCCTAACATAACTGAAAAAAGCCTTATGTTTGTCTTTGGTGTCCTGTGCAATTTTTCTCTCGAAGCTGGCCTGGGAGGATTTTATGAGGGATCGTAATTTTTTGCTAGTACTGATCAGAGATGCCTTCCCTATTAGGGATTTTGCTCTATCATGTAGTAGCTTCCTCCTTCTGTTGTACAGTTTATTTATGACAGGGGTCCACCAGACTGGATGCCTGCCTTTGGATGATTGGGTCTTGGTTTTGTTTGGGATAGCATGATCCATGCATTCCTGGAGATGTCCGTAGAATGTGTTTATATAGGATTCTGCAGTTTGGGCCATAGTTTCCACTGGCCCTGGGGCCTTGAAGGATTCCACTTCGGTTTTGAGAAGTGAGAAGTTCGCTTTTGAGAAGTTTTTCACTGGTTTTCTGGGCTGGGGGTGGGGTCGGGATGTGGACATCTAGTGAAATTAATTTATGGTCTGATCTTACCAATGAGGGATATACTTCTGGTGTGGAGCATAGAGTCCCCATGTTGGTAATGATCAGGTCTAGTATGTTGTCCCCTCTTGTGGGAGTGGTGACTAGTTGTTCAATAGCATTTGAGTTTATAATTTCCAGGAACCTTTGGGCTAAGGTGCTGGGGCTTGAGTAGTGCTCCCAGTCAATGTTTGGGTAGTTGAAGTCGCCCAATATAATAGTGTTCGGAGAGATCTTCATGTTCTCCAGTGTTTTCAGGAAAGCCGAGTGGGATTCCTGACTTTGAGAGGGTGGTCTGTAGGATGCTATAAACTGAAAAGCAGTCTTGCCCACTGTTAGTTGCACATGATGCCACAACTAAGCCTATGTTAGAATCCATGTACACAGCATGATGTGTGGTGCCTGCCAAGCCCCTAAAACTCTGAAGGTCTGTCTGTTCTGTGATGTAGTTAATCCTTATTTTTGAAAGATAACTTCCTAACTTTTGTAACTGCTACTCAGAATTGTTACATATGTGCCTATCAATACTATATGCATCCACAGACACACACACACACACATCATTTCCCATGACAATCCAGGTCTGTCACAAGATGCACTGACTTTACATATACACACATGCATGCACACACAGTTTCTAATACTGCCTCTGACAAGCCAGGTTTTATCTTACAGACATTGGAGGAATGCTAGTTCATGTGCATCATGCTTTTAGGGTATTTGGGGAAACCAGATCACATAGATAAACCCACCAAGAGAAAGGGAGTGTATGCAGACTCCTTACAGAAAAAGCTACGACCAAGAAGTCAACCAAATGCATGTGACAATGATCAATTACTTTTACACTCATTCTGCTCCTGCAAACCACCAGAGATAGCCATTTATCATGTGCAAAAATTATGCTTGTGATGGAAAGTGAAAAAAAAGCTATAAACAAATTGTTATTCATAAATACAATGCCACACATACACAAGCGATACTAATTTTGAACTGATTTCAGCAAATACAGTACACTATGTGACAATAATCCTGCAATGCCAAGTCAGTGACTATCCCCTATACCCTCATGATCAAACAACTGCAGGGTAAGTCACTTGTATCCACTGCACCCACTGTGTACATCACAGATGTCTGCTATGGTGAAAATAATGATGTATTCCATTTTACTTTACAGAAATCCAGTCTACTCTTGCAAAGCCAAGTTAGTGACTGTTTAAATGGAGTAAACATCAAAAGGATCTATAACATTTATCAACAACTTCAAGTGGCGGCAGTCAAACTTAGCATGTCACCTCATCCCCATCTCCAAAAGACAGCCTCCTGTCATATGGCATTCTGATTCCAACATGCAGTCAGAAATTATAGCCTTGCCTGTGTATACTTCAGACATCTGATTATGATAAAGAATTACTGCTGTCTAATGTATTTCAGCTTTAGTCAACAAAGGCCATAGCTACACATTGTAGTGTTCCAAATTGCTACATGCAAATCAAATTAATCCTACAAAGCTAGAATAATGAGCAAAAGACAGCAGTTAGTCATATTCCTCTACAGACTGCAATGCAGTTATGACTAATGTGTCTGACTCTTATAAAATTAACAAAAAAAAATTAATTGCTCTTAAACTGTAGGAGAAAGTGGAGTTTTCCTGTAATACATATGTCTTTTATTATTCTGTAAAAGGGGGAAAGATGTTGAATGTGCTGAGCCTTTAAGAAAAAACATGTAATTTTTTTGGGGGGATGCATGTCAAGTAGTGTCTCTTTCTACATGTGGTTGTAAGCATCCTGGTGAACATTATAAGTATTGGGTTGGGTTGGCATAATGGTTAAAGTGTTTACCTCACAAACACAAGGGACAGGGTTTGATTTTCACACTTGGTCACTGTCAGGCTATTGGGTAAGCATGCAGTAGTCTGCAGCAGTCTGAATGTTACATATATATGTGCGTGTGTGTGTGTGTGTGTGTGTGTGTGTGTGTGTGTGTGTATATATATATATATATATATATATATATATATATATATATATGTGTGTGTGTGTATATGTAAATATATGTGTGTGTTTGTGTGTATGTATATTAACTTGCTAATAAGCTTCCAAAGTAATAGCTGGGTTTTGTTATATTCAGTAAACCCACGGCATGCTAGAATCGAAAAGAAAGGCTGTACATATTTAAAATATGAACGTTATTGCAAGACTACCTCACTAATATAAATTTACATCACCTTTTTATAGAAGTGGTATCAGTGAGGTAACTATGCATGAATGCATATGTACCTAGCATTATTTATGTTCTAGCATATTAACATATTACTGAATATCACAAGTGTTAAAGATTTCAGGCATTACTTTGTGCAACTTTTTAGGTGTTTGAGGTATTGTGTACTCTGCTTATTGGCTGTTTCCTAACTATCAGTATGATGATATTCTAATGGGATTACAGTATCTTTGAACTGTTCTTAAATCTTTACTTTGTTTGGACTTTGCAGATCTTGTCTTCCTTCACAAGAGAAGACCATACAATGTGTGCTTCTTAATGAATCCTAAGCTTTCCCTTCACATCAGTTCTCCCTAGTTCTATTCCTGATAACTTAACTTGTGGACTCAGTTGAATACAATATTCTTTTGGCAAGCTTCCCAAGCCTAAAAATCGGCATCATTATGCAACATATCTTGCTGTGTTTGCTGTGGCATTTAAGATGGCTCTGTGACTGCAAGTGATCCTTTACATATTTACTCTGGGTTTGTACGCTATGATTCCATTTCAGCATGCTTGATTTCTTGCTAGAAATTATCTCCGGTGTTTTCCTTGTAAGTGGGCACCTTGTGATATTTTCTGCAACAAAAACAGATGTGCAGTGATTAAACAGCTGTAGGAAAAGAAGATGAATTGGCTACTGGTCTCTCTGTTAATTGGTAGCAGCACATAAATGCAGCATCCCTTTCTACATGTAGACAGTAGGTATGTAATACTCGCGTCTCAAAGTAGTAAACAGCAGTTACATTTTCAAAAACTTTTCTGAGGACACCTTGCTTCTGAACCTCAGTTCTGGTAGCTTGCTGAAGCTACAAGGACAAAAAAAACCATCTTTATATTATAAACTATAAGTCATATAAACCAGTTTAAAATTGTATGACAGAAGTGAAGATGAAAATTTAAATACAGAGCTGCTTGCTAAAGGAAGTTCAGCCCACTCGCACATGACAGTAATAGCACAATTGCAAAACCATGTTTTGGGAGGGATGACAAAGGGAAACCTTATAACAGTCATAGCAGTGGCGTTTTTTTTTTATGCTATGCTAATGCATACCCAGCTGTTCGTGAGCAGTACATCTGTGCTAGCACACAAGGAAGCTGAGTGGAAGAAGTGAGTTTCAAATAGGGCTTAACTATATCTCTAGTATGAAGAAGTAAGTTTCATTTGGGACTGGGCTGTAACCAGAGTCACGTTTCAAATCTTCGTAAGTAGTATTTAAGACCTTTTACACTGTTAGTATACTATATAGTAAAACAGCACAATGAAATTAATAGGTTAGTTATTGGTAGGACAGTATACATAAATGCATGTTTTATAAACAAAGTGAAGGAAGACTTGTTCATAGTCAGGGTTACAGATATTAACTGTTGGTGCAATGGTATATATAGATTACTGTGTGTTACTGAGGAAGTTCTACATTTGGATGTTTATTTTTGTTCTTTTGTACCTATCAGACTCCTTTGTCAGGTTAAGTTCTGCTATGCACAAGTGCCTGTTCTGAGGGGTGACCTGAGATCTTTGGTCTTAAGTGATTTTTTCAGGGTTGTACATTATGTATTAACATACAGGTTTTACATATTGTCATTTAAGTGGATAATTAAGATCACTGAGCGTGCTTGTGTTTCAGAATGAGATCACAGCAGAAACACTGTTCTAACATGCACTTAGCAGTCCAACCTGTCTTGGTACTCTCTCGGTGTAAGGTGTCGCTTTTTTACAGACTTGTTCAAACAGGTCCTGCTGTCACTTTTTCTTGCTTCCTCTGTAATTCATAGTCGAGATGTGCTAAGTCAGCACTGGTGTACATGTCATGTGCTAAGTAAATTGTAGACAAATTCGTTGGACTCTGCCTGATAAATGCCATGGCTACCTGTTTTGTAGGTTTCTAGATAGGCTGTCTTTAGTGTTAACCCTTATGTTCATTTTCTCATCATCTGGAACATGCTTAATTTTGCAGTTCTGTTTTTTAGATATTAATTATATGCAGAGTAATTCAAAGCACTAGATGCACTCTATAAAAGAATAATAATCCCAGTGACAGGTAATACGTTAGTGCTTGTTTGTATAAGTGGACTTTGAGAGTGGGAGTAATATTGTCTGTCTTTACCTTCATTCATACTACTTATGTCCTCTCTAGAGAATATGTTCTCTTTTTTAGGTTTGAATATTTTCTGTAGATCCAAAATAGGTCATTTCATAATGATGTTTTTATTGAGAAAACCAGTCTGGGAGTGGTACTAACAGAGGCATGGTAAGGACCAGTGCATGTAACTCTAATCCAGGTGTGCCTCTGTCGCAATCTGACATACCTTCTTAGTGACATCTTTTAGTAATACACAGATTTTTACGTTTTAGGCTTATGGCTTTCATTGTGATACACAACATAGCTGTGAAATGAATGTCAGCTGGATTACTGTACAGTAGTATTTCTGTGTGTGTTTTTTTAACATTCATTTACAGCTAAATTGTACGGTAGACATTTAACTGTTAGAACATACATGTTTTCTTTTGTTAAAGGCTGTGTGTGTTAATAAATTACGAGAATGGCATTCATATACAGGAAAGTTACACAATTTAATCTATTGAAATCAGAAAAATCCATATGAAAACTTTACTTTTTACTCTTTGATAGCATGAAGAAGAATTACTAAGTGAAAGAAAATGTAATGATTCTCTAAGAGTGCTGCAACCCTGAGGATTCTCTGATCCTTTATTTCTTAGCATGTTATGGTGGCGGGTAGCAGCCCTGAGATAAGCTAATCTAACAGAAACTGACTGATCTTATTCAGAGTGTTATAGATAAGCTGAAAGCTAAATTATGAATCTTCTAGGAAGTAGGATTAGTGGGGTAAATGTGTTAAAGGGAAATAGCTTGAAAACTTAACAGAAACATCAATTCATCTCTGCTATGAATGGTAGTAGAAAATACAAAACATATAAAGGATACAAGAAGGTTGTTGGTGTGTTACAGAAATACTTGCATTTGTATAAAGACCTTCAAGCAAGTTTGTTAGCTTTATGAATTACATTACTGCACCTCTGAATAGTAGTTGACAATTTACATTAGCAAGGCTAGCAGCTTCAGATTATATGTAGTTTCATTCCAATTGATGAGTTAGTTCAGAGTTAATATATTTAGGATAGTGATCTTTTAGGGGGGGGGGGTTGCATTATACTAGCTAGATTATGGTATCAATGATTATTTCACATTGTGTGGCATTGTTTTCAGATCCCATAAACATTTAATTTTGGAAATTATCTAAACTCGTATATGTTTTAGGTAACTATAGTAATAAAACTACTACCGGTAACAGGGTAACAGAACTGAAGGCCGTTTTCATTTAATAGTGTTGTGTATTTTTTAGATACAGAGCTGAAGTGTCGGATGACATTAAGGATGATACCTCTGGAGCTTTAAGCATGACTAAAGAGTCACAAAATTACTTGACTGAGAATGAGATTATTTTTGTCTGATCACATCAGTCTCACATGCAGAATTAATGAATATTTTATCAGTTTGTAAGTCCTGTAGGTAGGTTCATAGATGATTACTAGGCTGATAACCCCAGGCTGTCTTTTAAAGGCTAGCCACACTTTCCCAAAGGTGAGAATCAAACTTTGTACCCTTGAGTCTGTGAGGTAAGCAGATAAATGATTCAGCCAACCACATATGTATAAGTTGCACATGCAAATACAAGGTGATATGATTTATTTCATTTACAGTGCATTTGGTACTTTAGAAAAGTCAGGATGTTCTTCGTCTACCATTGCTGCAGTCCTGACATATGGGTATTCCGCTGTCCACCATCGGCCCGAATACCAAAGGGCTAGAATCTGGCGTCGGTCATGGCGCTCGAGGCAGACGTCAGTATGTGCCAGTATAAATGCGCATGACTGACGCTATACCCCCAGTCTTTCTTGCCGCGTGGTCCTAAGCAGAAGCAGCGTTTGCAAGTGCCGTTCGGCTTTCTGGAATTGTCGGTTTTCGAGTTTCAGACCGGAGACCAAGCTGGGCTAAGTACCCCGTTGGGGACACTTTTGTCTTTTTCTTGCCTCAGTATTACCGGATGTCAGAAAAAGTTAATACCTGTATTTCTTGGGGGAAACAGATTCCTCATAGGGATTACCATTTACTCTGTATTCCTTGTTTGGGCCTGGGCACGGCGTTGTTGGGTGTCGCTTTTGTGCTGCCTTTAATAAGCGCACTATTAAACGTCGCTTTGACTGTGCTAGGCTAGTGTTTGGTAAATGGTGCAATTATAGCATGCCGTCGGATTCTCCGCCCAGTTCGGCTAAAAAACGCATAGAGTAATTCTTTGCGGTCCAAACAAGATGAGTCCATTGCGGACGCCGGTTCGGTAGGGCCACCGACTACTTCAACGGCTCCTTCTGACAGTTTAGCGGAGTCTCAAGGGGAGCCTTTGCTACTTCAGGAAGTGGCTTCTCCTGTTGTAGGCCAGGCTGAAGGGGCTTCTCATATGTCGGTGGTTCCCTCCCCTCACAGAGTTTCTGGGCCTCTCCCTTCTCATAGTAAAAGCCTTTTTAAATCTAAATCTGCCCCTGCTGGTGTCTGTCCACAGGGTCCAGCTCCTAGAAAGCACATGTTAAAGGTGACAGAGAATTTGATTTCTTTAATTAGGGGTTCTATGCCTCCCCCTGAGAAAAGGCCCAGGGTAGAGCCAGGGATAGAGGGTCTGGATCAGTCTTCCAATGACTCTGATTCTTCTGTGGTAGAGCTCCAGGATTTCCCTCCCTACTCTGATTCAGAGGCTGAGGATTCTACTCCCTCTGCGCCCCTCCTGCAGGTTTTTCTTTTTCTGAAACCTGGCATTCCATGAGGGAGCATTTTAAATGGGAAGGCCAGGATTATTCTGATTCTCGTAAAAAGCTTAGAGAATTCTTGTTTTTGCCTCAGCATAGGCCTTTGGCTATTCCCCCTGTATTGGATGTTGTTCAGGATGTATTTTCTGAGGCTTCTCTTAACCCTGACTCTTTGCCTCCTGCCCCTGCTAAACCAGATAGATACTACAGGGTACCGGAAGCTCCCTAGTATTTATACTAGAGTCCTAGGGCTGACCCAGACACCATTACTCAAGGCCCCGAGGGTGTCAGGGCTGCTGTGGTTAAGATTCCAGTTCCTTTGGACAAGGATGCTAGAGCTCTGGATAGGTGGGGTAAGAAGTTGTATACCTCTTCCACTTTAGCTATGAGAGCTTTAACTTGTCAGTTTCATATGCTCAGGTTTCAAAATTATTTGCTGGGCCAATTGAAATGTAAAGTTGATGCTTTATCTGAAGGTATTGAATGTAAAGAGCTTCAGGATTTAGTGCATGTTTCAGACCAAGTTGGTAAGCATTCTTTGCAATGTGGTTTTGATGCTTTGCAGGCTTCCTCCAGGGTGGCTGCTACTAGTTCAGTTCTTCGCAGGCATGCCTGGTTAAGAGATCAGACATTGTCAGAGCATGTTAAGGCTCAAATTATGGATGCTCCTTTGCAGTCTGATGTTCTTTTGGCCCTCCGGTTGAATCGGTTTTGAAAAAATGGAGGAAAAAGCTAAGTCTATGCAGACAGTTAAGGATTGTTTACAGGTTCAGCCCCCTACGTTCAGTAGGAATTGGCCTACTAAAGGGTGGTCTTTTCCCTCTTCAGATTATCAGTCTATGGGCAGGTCTAGGCGAGGTAGGGGTAGAGCTTCCTCTCAGGGCCCTGCTACTCCTAGGACTTTGGGTTCTTTTACCCCTTCTGCTGGGGAGGGCAGGGGTCAGTCCTTTCGGAAACAAACTCAATGACCTGCGTCTTCAGCTGCCGGACTCTGCCATGCTGGCAGCTCCTCTAGGAGGAAAACTGGGACTTTTCGCAAAGACTTGGCATTTGGTTACCCAGGACGAATGGGTATTGGACATTGTAAATCGAGGCTACGAATTTTATTTCCACGCTTTCCCTCCTTTCAAAGGTATGCCAGATGTGCCTCATCAGCAAAGGCTGGAAGCACAGGCAAAAATTTCTTCTCTGCTTCAGTTGAGGGCAATACAGGAAGTACCTTCTGCTGAAAGAGGCACAGGGTTTTATTCCCGTCTTTTCTTAGTGCCAAAGAAAGTAAATACTTGGAGACCAATTCTGGATTTGTCCATTCTAAACACCTTTTTGGAAATTCCAAAGTTCAAGATGTTAACGTTGCAGCAGTTGCTGCCTATGCTGGGCAAGGATCATTGGATGGTAACTCTGGATCTCACGGAGGCCTATCTTCACATTCCTATCAGGCCCAGTTCCAGGAAGTTCCTGAGATTTCGGAATGGGAATTTGCATTATCAGTTCTCTGCATTGCCCTTTGGCTTGTCTACTGCGCCCAGGGTATTCACAAAAGTCCTGGCTCCAGTAATTGCTTTTTTCAGACTGCAAGGAATTCAAATTTATCCTTATCTGGACGACTGTTTGATTCTGGCTCATGGCAAGCAAGAACTTCTTCAACATCTTCACTATGTAATGACAGTTTTAAGATGCCTAGGGTATTCTGTGAACGAAATAAAGTCCAGTCTAGTACCCTCACAAGAGATGTGTTTTCTGGGTGTGTGACTGAATACAGCAACCCAGATGGCATTTCTTATCCTGGACATACAAAGACATCTTCATCAATACTTCCAACAGCTTTCAGTAATGTCCAGGCTGACTGCAAGGACAGTCCTTCAAGCCTTAGGGTTCATGGCATCTTGTATTCTAGTGCTTCCCAATGCCAAACTGCATATGAGGAAGTTACAATGGTATCTCAAAAGCGTGTGGACTCAACACAGCCACGATTTGGACACTGTCATTCAGATTCTCCCTTGCATACAAAAAGTATTTCTGTGGAGGGCTCAGGAATGTCACCTAAACAAGGGACTCTCTGTGACCCAGCCAGAGGCATGTCAGATATTAACGACAGACGCCTCGGAGTCAGCCTGGGGAGCTCATCTCGAAGGGAAATGGATTCAAGACCTTTGGCCCCCAGAGCTACTTCATTTACATATCAACATGAAAGAGATGCTGGCAGTTCAATTTGCTTTGGAAGCATTCAAGAGCCTACTTCAATCAGGACTGGTGTTGATTCGAACAGACAACATAACAGTCATGTGGTACATCAACAAGCAAGGGGGAACCCATTCTTATCCATTGTGCAGACAAGCAATGCTAGTATGGGAAACTGCTTTAAAACTGCACATCACTCTTCGAGCACAGTTTCTGCCAGGAGCACAAAATTCTTTAGCAGATGTTCTGAGCAGACAGATTGTGGATCCTCGCGAATGGAAGTTGGATCATCAGGTGTTTCTGCAGTTGACCATGGCTTGGGGAACTCCAGACATAGATCTGTTCGCTTCTCCTCTGAATTATCACCTGCCAAAGTTTTGCACAAGGCTATTTCATCCGAAAGCCTGGAAAGTAGATGCACTATCCTTCAGCTGGAGAAACCTGCACGTGTATGCCTTTCCTCCTTTGCCTCTTCTTCCAAAGGTATTGTTGAAAGTCAGGAGGGAAAAGCCTCGCATGATTCTGATAGCACCAGATTGGCCTCGACAACATTGGTACCCTCTCTTCAGGAGTTTAATTCATGGGACACCTTAGCCATTACCACAGATTCCTCACTTATTGACTCAGGAGGACAATCATTTTTCTCAATATCAGGGTGCGATCTCTTTACCTGACGGCCTGGAGAATTCAGTTTTGAGGAAGGAAGGCCTGCAGCTTCCACAACAAGTTTTGGATGTTCTTTTGGAAGCCAGGCATCCTGCTACTCGGAAAGTTTATGCTGATAACTGGAAGAGATTTTTTCTTTGTAGTGCAGCTCGAGGCTTTGATGTTAAATTGCCTAACTTAAGTTGTATTTTGCAATATTTGACTGTTTTGTTAGACAAGGGATTGTCTTTCTCTACTGTTAAAGTGCATGCTGCAGCTATTTCTGCTCACTATGAATGTGACCCTCCTTTGTTTTCTCATCCATTGGTTAAACAGTTTCTTAGAGGGGCAAAGAATATAAGACCCCCGAGAAGAGCTCCCACTCCAGCCTGGGATCTTAATTTTGTTTTGGAGAAGCTGACTCTGCCTCCATTTGCACCTGCAGCTACAGCTGAGTTGAAGTTGTTGTCTTGGAAGACTGCTTTTTTGTTGGCTGTTACTTCTACTCGAAGGGTCTCTGAATTACAGGCCCTCATGGCAGTAGAACCATTTCTGATTTTTCACACGGACAGAGTTTCCTTACGTACTAATCCTACTTTTATGCCTACAGTAATTTCAAATGTGGCACTGAACCAATCTATACATTTGCCTACTTTTTATGCTGACCCCCAAAATAAAGGGGAAAAAGTTTTGCATTCTTTGGATGTGCATAGGCATTTAAGATATTATTTGAGCAGAACCAAAGAGTTCAGAAGGTCTCAACAGTTGTTTGTTTCTTTTGCTTTGACTTCACAAGGGAAAGCTGTTTCAAAACACACTATCTCCAAGTGGATTGGCCATTGTATTGCTTTTTGTTATTCTCATCATGGGAAAGATGTTCCTGCTGGGATCAGGCCTCACTCTACTAGGGCTACGGCCACCTCTACTGCTTTTCTGAGAGGGGTAGCTGCTAAAGACATTTTGGAGGCAGCTGCTTGGAGTTCTGTACATACATTTACTAAGCATTATCATTTACCTCTTTATTCTAGGTCTAGGGCTGGGTTTGCCACTGCTATTCTACAGGGCATGTTAGCAGCTCCTAATTCTATTTAGTTGGCCATCCTCCCTGTTTTCCGTTGCTCTGGGATTCTACCCATATGTCAGGACTGCAGCAATGGTAGACAAAGAACATAGTACAGTTTTGTACCTACCATAAATGTAGATGTTCGAGGATATCCATTGCTGCAGTCCAAGTTTCCCTCCCTCCTACCCCCTTATTTAGGTTTGGGTTTTGGGTGGTGTTTTTTGCATTCTGACGTCTGAGGCAAGAAAGACTGAGGGTATGGCGTCGGTCATGCGCATTTATACTGGCACATACTGACGTCTGCCTCGAGCGCCATGACCAACGCCAGATTCTAGCCCTTTGGTATTCGGGCCGATGGTGGACAGCGGAATACCCATATGTCAGGACTGCAGCAATGGATATCCTCGAACATCTACATTTATGGTAGGTACAAAACTGTACTTTTTGCCTAGGGTTCCTCAGCCAGTCTTTGAGGTCAGCCAACAGTATTCATTTTTTCCTAGACTGTAGTCAGTAAAAGCGTAAAGTTGTTCTGGACTCACTGTTATCCCTCATTCTGCAGTGTAGTATTAGTCTGTGTAACAAAATAATGCAAAGAGGGCACACCTCTCAACTGTCCAGATTTTTGCCTCATAATTTTAGTCTGTCCCCTCATAAAATTTTGAGATTTTCTAACAAATCATCGAGGACTGAAGTCGCTAAATAATGATACACATTTGAGTTTCATACTTTATATCCTTCAGAAGCCACAGTGGTGCAGCGGTAGCATTGTTGCCTCACAGCAAGAGGTTCTCCCGTTCGATTCACGGCTGGAGCGCCTTGTGTGTGTCGTCTGCATGTCCTCCCCACGGTTGAGTGGCATTCGAAAGACATGCTTAGAATGGGTGTGCCTTTGCTGAAGGTTGGGTGTTGAGCTGGCACCTCAGCACCCATAAAAAATCTACTGCCAATCATTAGCAGACCGGAGTTCCACTTTGGCGACCCCTAACCAGGAAAAGCCGAAAGAAGAACAACTTTATATCCTTCAGAAAATACATATTAATGCAAAGTCTGTTATTCTAGCAACTTTCTATGTTTAGAAGAGCAGTGTCTAAAATCTGCTCCTGATTTTTGTACTTTTCCCTCCCCATTATTTTGACTTTGTCCCTATTTCGGAGCATAGAGGCTCAGAGGTATGTAAGAGGTGACTCGTGAAATGTTGGTAATCAAGTGCATTCATTAATATTAGTTTTTAAAAAACAGTTAATAAATAAATGTTGATTTGCTCTTAAAGCACGGTCAGTGTATGTTGTATTTCAGAACAATTCCTTAAACGTGGAAGTTGCACAACATTTTTGTTTCTGGTGTTATAACACAGCCAATACTTTGACCAGTAGGGAGAGTAGAGCAGAGAGACTGATATGGAAGATGTCTTATTCCAAAATTTGATATTACCAAAATGCATGTGTTAATGTGCCAGGGCAGTAATCCCTAATCTCTAATAGTGACTGCCTTAATCTTTGTTTAAAATCAGACTTGTATTGACTTTGGCCCGCCACAAAAAATTTGAGAGTGGACAGTGTGGGACTTAAGGGTATTTTAAACCAGAAGTAATCTTTGGTATCCTTATAAAAGGAACAGAATTATGCAGAGTAAAATATTGCAGAAGCTCATACCCCCCCCCCCCCAAAAAAAAAGAGTGTGACTGGTCACTGTTATTTTGAGAGGTTCAGGCTTATTCTCATTAAGCAAAAGAATAGTCAGGGGAGACCAATTTTTATTCTATTTTTCAGGACATAACTGAGCAATCATATCAGAATCTAATAAGTTGACACATACATTAAGATGGCACTCTGTTGCAGCAACAACAAACTGGATTTCAGAAAGAATGGCAGACGAAGGAATGCAAATCCTGCCATACCAACCTTGATATATTTAATAATATATTTAATAAAATCTGTGACTGTTTCAGTGACCAATGCTGTAGGATTTGGATGGCCAACTATTGGGCATGAGCCTCACCCTACAGGTGTCCATTTCCTCTTAGGAAAACTTAGTGTTGCTGTTGAAATGCTTTTCCTCAAGAATATGAAATTCAGGTTACCCAGAACTGTTGATATCTGAGTGATAGGCAGTTATACTCCATTTCCATTATGTGCATATCTATAGACTCCCCATTTGGTATATATGAACCTCAATTCTTCAGACATTTATATTAAACTTACCTTTCCTTATACTGCTACTACAGTGAGTAATTAACCAGTCAAAAAGGGAAAACAATTTCCTTTTTCGATTGATTAAGCTAAAAATAAATTAAAATGTAATTTGTCCATGTTGTAGTACCTTTAGGGAAATGGTGTTTAAGTACCATGATGTACAGGAGTAGGGTTAGGGTTAACACACATGAATAAGGGTCAGCAAAGGGGGGGGGGGGTCAAGACACCCTGTACCACCTTACTCCAGTGTGTTAATTCTAACCCTGCATATTAGGGTACTAAACACCCTTTCCCTAACAGTGCCACTAAACAGGACAAAAGGACATGCACAAACACCTATCCCTCTAGCTGCTACTCTAACCCTAACTTACACACACACACACACACACACCCCTCCCACCCACCCACCATGCCAAAGCTTTACTTACAAATGAAAGTTTTCACATTATACGCCAAACCCTGCCTTACATTTGACATCTACCACTTCAACAAAAGCTGTATTTGACCCTCTAATCATTCAGCCAATTGTTAACAAAAGACTTATAGCTGAAAGGTATGTAAGACAGAATGCATCATACAGACATACAGACATACACAGATACACACACACACACACACACACACACACACACACACACACACATATATATATATATATATATGAGACAGAGCATATTTTATGCTACTGATTAAGGCTCACAGGTCTGCAGTTGTCAGGTTTGGTCCTTCTTCCATTTTTATACACAGATTGTCACTACAGCCACCCACCAAGCTTATATATTCCCACTGTTTCATGAGACCCACCAACAACCTGTGGATGTTCAGGAGCTCTGGCTGGCAGGCCATGTAGTCCCAGATGTACCTTTCAACTGTCCAGATTTTTTTGCATCATATTTTGGTCTATTTTTCATAAAATATGGGGTTTCCTGTCAAATCACTGGGGATTGAAGTCACTAAATAATGACATACATTTCAGTTTCTGACTTCATAGCCTTCAGAAAATGTATGTGAATGCAAGTCCTGTTGTTCTAGCAACTTTTTAAGTTAGTAAGTGCAACATTTAAAATCTGTTTGTATTTTTTGGCCTTTGCCCCCCCCCCCCCCATTTTAGATTTTGTCAAGATTTTTTGTGCTAAGGGGTTGCGAGGTATGGTCGTAGGGTTTTGTCTTCCCTTAGCTTACTTGTCTCCTGCTCTGTTCTTTCAGCATCAGTAGGTCTGTCCATGTATTCACTGCACTCTGTTCTCCACTGTCCTTCCCATGATGACACCTGTGTTTGTACTACCTTATAAACACTGAAGTGACCTTTCATCACTTACTCATCCCTTTATTTGTTACACTACTTACGCTGTCCTTAATCCTTACTCACAGCTCACTGCCCTCAAAAGACAGTGTTTTAGTATTCTACTTAACCTTTCTCTTCATTTACTGTAGTCTCACATTAGTGTTGTAATATGCCGCCCATCCCGATAACCTGAGCCCTTCCATTCCATGGTTACTATTTAAGAGTGGTGTTTTCACCTGCATCTGCCCCACACCCTTAGACCTACTCAGCACCATTCCTAATACATTGCTGTATAAAATGGCAGAACATCTCCTTATCCAGGCAATCCACCAAATATGCTCTCAAACGTGGAAAATGTAGTCTGTTTCTGATGCTTCAAAATCTGCCAAAATCACAACTCTGTCCTTCCCTTTCTGTCTTAGTTTACTAGCCAAAATATTATCTTCTTCCCTTTTTTGTAACTCAAGAGCATGCACACAGTGTCATTGCACCAACACACTACCACCTTTTTGAGCGTCCTTCCCAGTGACCTTTTTGTTCCCCTTTCTTGGCATGCTATTGCTGGGCAGGCAAGAGTTGAGCAGTGTTTGATCATTGATCTTGGTGGACTGTCTTTTTTTTTTTTGCCCTATTTTTAATTTGTCCTGCCTTTATGTTTTTACTGAAGAGTGTAAACAAGGTGTGCAATGAAGTTACACAGGATCAAGGTGTGTGAATTCCCTTGCACACCTCTCTGATAACTTTCTGACCATTCTACTGCAATGGCATGCAAGTCCGAGTCTTATTCACAGCCACTGCTAGCTGTCATTTCAAAAGTGGGATGTCTCCAAACCCTCTCATTCTAAGTCAGCACCTTCAAATTATAACCTGAGTCATGTGGACTTTCTTCCTCCCCTCTGTGCCATAGAATTCGTTCCACCCTTTCAGTTGTAATTGACAGTGCAGTCACCTTGTTAATTCCCTTTTCCTGTATCACAGGCAGATCCAGGACTGTGCTGCTAGACCAAGACCCAGCAGCAGTCCTGGGTTTGATTCCCATAGCCTCCATTTACCTGCTGTTTGACTTTGAGTAGTTCACTTAACCAGACACTTGCTGCCTGGTCATCCATGAAAAATGGACTTAGCTGGTTTGCAAATATTTTTTACACCTTTTTTCCTCATCCCATCCCATCCCGTACATACATAACTTGCTCACTCCGTTATGTCAGCTTTTTTTTCCCATTATATACATTTTGTAAACAGATAGTGACATGTTCCATCCACTCATATTATTAATCCCTATTTCTGCAATGACTACATTAACATAATCACTGTTGAAGTGGCACCCCGACCTCATGTGCAAAAATGAGAAATGGGGTTGTGGATGGATTGATTCTTTAAGCTACTAAAATTACAAAGCATATCCCCTGATTTTCATTCTATTTCTTTTTTATATTTTACTGTGGTTTGTTTCATCTCCATGGTACTAGTAATATGCATCCATCACCAAAAACACATTTCTTTACCATTTCTACCCTCAACCTTTCCATCTGTTACACTTAATATTTCTCAAACTGTTCTTTCTCTTTTTCATAGTTCTCCACTAGAAATTGTTTACTTTCCCCTACTATTTTAAACAAAACTACAAATGTAGCTTTGTTTCAGATTTATGCAAGACCATCCCTTTTTTGGAATGAAGAAATTGTCCATTGCATCATCTGTCATTAAGCTATGATTGTCCCCATCCACCCAGTAGCCATTTTCTCAATCAAATGTTATATTCTCTAGTGATTGGTAGTTTTACAGTTTGTAGTTTATAGAGCCTGTACTAATGTGTAATATATGTTTCTTTCTCTGTTATGATGGGAGTGGAACTTTTTTTTCATGTAAACAGTCTTTGCCCAGTACAGCTAATCTGGGTAACAGTGCATTATGCAAATGTATTTATTTATTAATTTGACATTTGTTAACCGGGTTACTCTGACTGGGCAAGAAGCCCTTTTTCACCAGAGACCCGATGAGAAAAGCTCCAGACATAATGAAATATAATAAAACATGTATAAATATAAATTTAAGCTGATAATGGTGAAAAGGTGTTTACATGGAAGACCAACAGCAATCAAAGTTATTAATGGCAATATAAAAGTTGTTTATACACTGTGAGTAATAGTGCAATTAGTCCATTTGCAAAAATAGGGTTCAATATGTAAAGCAGGTTAGCTATATACGTTTGACTAAGAGAAAAAAAAGGTTATTTGTAGTTATAGCAAAAAGGAGTATAGTTACAAGTAAATAGCAAGTTTAGCATAATATCTAGGCAGTGTTAGTAGTAGCACCAGTAATTTTCAGAGTAGAATAATTTAGGTTTAGTGCCCAACTGGAAGCAGTAATGGCAGTAGTCACCTAGGCTGAGTGAAGTGGGACTTTGAAATTACTTAGGGAGTTGAATTTGCAGTTCTTGGTGAAGACATAAAGTGACTGTAGGTTACCTCACTACCCCCCCCCCCCCCAGCTCTAGTGCTGGGAATGTTATTGTTAGAGTCACTGTTAAGCACAGTGCCTCACTTTATGTGCATCAGCTGGTTATAGATAGCGAGTCAGTCCTCCTGCCTGTCCCATGCAGCTCATTAGCCATGTATCAACTGTGTAGCATGCACAATATACTTTAAAAGGAACCCGACTGCTTGTTATATAAGAAATTTAAGTTAGTAAATGTAATGGAATCTGGAGTCTATGTTTTGCTTATCAACATTTGTGTGACAAATCTATTTAAACACATGCCTTAGATGTTTTTTATCTCGTTGTGCTTGGGACCATAAGCAATCGTGCATCTTCAAATTCCATCAGAACACCGTTTCCTACACTAGTGAGTAGAATAGTGCTTTCTATAGCCGGCCTTAGGCATAGGCCAACTAGGCGGTCGCCTAGGGCGCCGTTCTAGTAGGGGCGCTTTTCCTGTATTTATTTGGTGTATTTAGACCAGAATGGGGGCACCGGGTGGTGTGATGGGGGCGCCGTGGAGCCCTTTTGCCTAGGGCACCAGTTGACTTAAGGCCGCTCCAGTATTTTAACATTTTATACACCATTCTTAAACCTAACCCAGAAGCTATAGCTTTGGTGATCCTACTGCTGTTCTGTACTTAATTCCACTCCCATTCTTTCTGATAAGGATGGGGAAATTATTGATAGCTATGGGAAAAGAGTATATACTTCTGCAACTTTGATATTAAGAAATTTGAATTGTCAGGTTTATATGTTAAAAGTTGTTCTGACAAATTGTGAAAGTCTGAGGAATGTTTTATCTGCAGTTTCTTCTTGTGAAGAAAAATCTGCTTTAAATAACTTTGTTTCTTCTATTGCACAAGCTCCTACTCATTTTTTGCAGTGTGTGCATGACTCAGTTGATACTTCTAGGGCTGTGGCCAGTGGTACTGTTTTGAGGAAGTTTGCATGGTTGCATTCTCAGAACCTCAGAGATGACGTTAAAAATGAGATTTTAAATTCTTACTTGGATAGAGATTTAGTGTTTGGGCCCCTCTGCTGCAGAGATGATCAAAAGTGTGATGAAAAGGGCAAGCTGATCCCGGAAATCTATAAGATTTTTCAGCTCTCCTTTTCCAAATTGTCCAAGGGATTTTCTATCGCCACCTCTAATTTTGGCAAAAAAAACAGAATAAACAACCTCAACAGAATTTAGGTAAACATTTGCTTAATAAGAAATGGCAAGGGGGTTCCCAAAAAAAAAGTCGTGAACCTCCCAAAACCAAGGACAGTTCTACAAATCTGAATGTGTATTCAAGAAACCTTGTGAGCTCCTCATACCCTGACCCCTTTTTTTCCACAAAGCCTGAATCTCCATTGTTCTCATTGGCAACATATTGTTTTAGACAAATGAGTTCTGAAAAATCATTCATCAAGTTTACAATAGGAAGCAATTCCTCCTCTTGGAAGAGGGGGGGGGGGTCATTCCTCATCCTCCAGATTAGATTTTGTTTCCACCTGCTCTTCATCATATGCTCCTGTATATTAGTGGAGTTGACCATAAGAATGCACTTAATGCCATTGTCTACACTAATCTGATGAAGCCTCAGCTACTTCTTGGTAGTTTGGCGAAAGCTCTTTCGACTCCAGAGGTTTTTTTTTATTTTTCTTATTTTTTTTTTTTTTTTTTGCTTGCATCAGTTTTAATACCAACAGTAAATAGATGATATCTCTCAAGGCCAAAATGTACCTTTTCCTTTATGTCAGCATAGTCATCCAACCACAATCGTATCTCTAAATTTATGTAATAAACCTCCATAGGCTCAATTTATGTGCCCTGAGGCAATACTGCCTTCCTGCCCTGATTAGATTCACCACTTCCTGTTATTTAGCCCTGTCTTCACACATTTAGCTTAAATTGATTTTCAACAAAGCTTCACACATTTGTGTTTACCCTCCCTTCATAGGCTCAGCTTTTGTTAATTTACAACCTGTAAACATCTACATTGTTTAGTATATACGACTATTGGCAGTGGACCAGTCTTTATATTGTACCTAATGTTTCTTAGTACTGTATTAATGATATGTGAATTATTTTTTCTACTTGTTTCAGTTATACATGGATTAATATCTTGCTTATACTTAATGATCAAGTATATTCAGTATACTACCTAGGACTAGATAGTTCGTACAGTTGTATATTTTTCCACTGTCCACAGACAGCTCTGCAAAGGTTCTGTGTAGCAGGCACTGGTACAAAACACACTTACTGGAGGCTGACTGATTCCCATGGTGGGAGCTACACATTACTGTCTGACAGGGATTACAGCTGCGGGACTTACGACATATGTTACTGACAACCTATTATAATGTACCTGTTTTGACAGCATTTAGATGGAACAGATTGAAATAGGAGTCAGTTATCTCTTTCTTCATTTAACCCCATTTGGTTCAATGTCATAGAATGCTGCAGTTTATCTTAGACCTAACACACACAAAGTCCGTTCTTGTCTCTCAGAACACAACTATAATTGCTACGTCACTAGAAAGTTGAATTTATCTCGTCATTGAAAGGGATAGTATGCTAACTGATATGAAGGATACAGGGTAGGTGATCCCACTCGCAGGTTCAGCTAGATTGTCTTGACTAGCTGCAGTTGTGATTACAACAGTACAATACTTAAGGATTTTAATTTGACTGGTTGTCACATATTTTTAATAATCGTTGTCCCATCTAAGTATGGCAGATAGCATCTACTTATCGCATCACAGATACAATGTTGTACTAATAGTAATACATAGCCAGGGAGTTATATAAAATACTTGTATTAATTGGGTACTAGCCATATAGGATAGGAATACAGTACTTAAACTATTACCTGTTAAATACCAGTAAGAGTAGATTTGCAGAACAGGTATGAAAGATGCGACTTATCCTACTGTAGCTTGTATGAAAAGCCTATGAAGTGCATTTGTGACCTCGGTTTAAGCTAATTAACAATGATCTCTGTGTGAAAACATATAAATGCTGCATGTCATATAAACTGCATTTAGAATTTTAAGGGCAAACGTGATCATCTATTTGTTTTTCAGTAAAGAAGTTTTGATTACTAAACAAGTTACTCTGAAGTCTCAACTGAGCTTGTCAGTGCATGATTCTTTTTTTCCTGATTTTGTAGGATTCTCAGCCAACAGATTTGTTGTTCACAAGTACCAATTTTCCCTGTGGTCTATTGTTTTTCATTATGGGAGGTAGACTGGAAAACTATTGTGCCTCACTATAAGACTTTGTGCTTTTTTTATATATGTGTGTGTGTGTGTGTGTGTGTGTGTGTGTGTGTGTGTGTGTGTGTGTGTGTGTGTGTGTGTGTGTGTGTGTGTGTATGTCCATACGTAGTGCATACATGTGTATAAATATATACTTAAAATACACAGACACAATTTAGTATGACCAATCAACCTGCATGTTTCTGGGAGGAAGCTGCACTATGTTGGGAAAACGTATGCAGACTTGAAGAGAGTGTGGAGTTGTCACAGACAGTGACAAGAGGTCAAGGCTGGCCCCCAGACATTGGAAATGTGTGGAGGAGATCTTCCATCTGAGACAGCATGTTGCCCTATGCTCACCTAGAGAACTCTTAAGCAGTAAGACAGATACCATGCCACCTAACTGCTAGCTGTACCAGAAAGACTTAGGCTTTTTAAATACATCTGTTACAGGTCATGGGGAGGAGAATGTGTAGTTATGAGCATCTTCTGTGTGTAAAAGGATTAGGCGGTAGCATGCCACGAACAATTCACACATAACATGTTGTGCATCATCTGTTATGTTATATGGGATTAATGTGACTGGTTGAATCATTCAGAACTGCAGATTGCTCAATGTATGGAGTACATTTTAATTTTCTGTGCTTTAAGACCAGTATATGAACAGTCATTTTAGAAATGGAGCATAAAATCAAAAATGAAACCCACTACTGGAAAATTACATCACAGGTAAAGAATATCTGTGGGGGAAAGTCCTAGAATTTAAGCGCAGTCTTTCCATCTCCTTGCTTGCTTAAAAACGTATGAATCAGTCTAAAAGTTAGGTTATTATTTATACAACAGTCTGAGAATAAGAATATACATTTACTTTCTTTCATTCTGTGAAGTATGTTGAGTATTAAGTTATAAAAAGCAACAGTCTGCCTGATGTTTTGAATCATATGTCATTCTGCATCTTGATGTGCTTTTGATTTTACAGTAGATTATATACAAATTGAGGTCAACAAATGTATAAACAGACAGACTCCAGCTTTCTGTATAGGTTGCAGTTTCACTTTTTAAGATAGTTTCGTTTCCCATCATATACATAACCATGTGTTTTTATTAGTCTTCAAAGAAGCAGGCATTAAAATTCATTCTAACTTCATCTTGTACATGCTTATATGCCGGTCTTACAGTTTTCTTCTGTCCCCTGTTTTTTGCACAGTACAGTTTCTGCCTCTTGGTCTTTCTTCATACATCTCCCCTTGTGTATATCCTGTGTTATCTTGCTAAACATTTCTCACCTCTTTCTGATCTCTTCATATCTAACTTTTTTTATATATTCCAGACTGTGCCAGCTAACTCCATTTTACTTCTTAGCAAGGACACAAAGGATAGCAGCACCTTCAGGAAGAAAGTGGTAAAGATCTGGAAGATTTAATTTGATAATATTTTAAAGGGGAGAGAAGGCCAGCATCTTAGAAGAAAGGTATAGTGGTTGTATTATGCATAGTGGGCAAAAATCCTTCTAACCCAGCTTCATATAGACCCATTTCAGTTTTAAACAAGGGTTATAAATTGTTTGTTTGTCTAGTAGCTAAGAGAATGGCAAAGGTGTGGTTTTGTGGTGGGAAGGCAAACATTTGACAACATTAATAGAACCATGATGATACAAATGCCACTGTTGTTGGTGGGTCTTGATGCAGGGATGTTTTAACCCATATGCTGCACTATATCATATAAATTGTTTTTCCGACTCCATGGATATATAGTTGTAGAAAATCAGTTAGGTGTAGAACCATGATGATCTCTTTTTGAAACCATGCTGCAAGGCATACACAAATTCTGGTTTATGCATATATTCCTCAAACTTTACCCAAGTAAGCATTTCTAAAAGAATTTAGATGTGACTTCATATGTGTTCACCTAGACTTGTTAACTTAAGTTCTGTTTACTGTTCCAAAATTAGTACCACCATCTGCAGGTCTTTGTGAGATAATTATAATATTTCTAATGGCATTGACTCTAATTATTATTATTTGCTTTTGTTACTGTACAACAAACCAAAGAGAAACTGCTATGCATAGATGAAAACCTGGAAAATAAAATGCAAGACAGCATCTATTCCTGTTCATGAGGTGAGAAGTGCAAGTTGATGATTGTAAGTTGGATTGTATAGAAGCTGATGCTGCAACCATTCCATTGATGTAGGAATTTTTAGCGTTGAGCATTCACTGAATGTTCTGTTGGCAAAGAAGTATAAAGCCAAGAGTATGACCCATTAGTCTCAGGTTTAATTACAGGCCTAGGTTTCTGCTGGTGCTAGCATAGTTGAGGAGAGGAATGAAGAGACTGGTGCACATTCCTGGACATAAACACTGCAGTAGGACCACTGTTATAGACCAGGGCCACATTGAGGTACTATCTGTAAGAGGGCAAGGCTTTGTCATGTTACATGGGAAAGGAATGGGAAAAACACCATAAGCCCACTGCACACTATAGATACAGGCATGGATGGCAGGGAATATGCTAAAAATGCAATCCCTTACCGTGCAGATGACAATTTCCACTACTGGTCCACTTGGGTGTAACTCTGGAGAATGATTTGACCATAGGGCTTTCACCGTGGGAATGATCAAGGTCATTATTGGGATGAGCTTCATGGCCAAATGGAGGTGCTAGACCCCAAAAAAGTTAACACACAGCTTTTACATTTGAATGATTTATGCAGCCTAAGGCATGCATTTTGAGTAGAGATTGTAAGAAGAAATTGAATACGTTAATGTAATCAGCCCTCTGGGTGATTAAACTAAAAATATTAATTTGCTGTTATCCCAAAAATGTAACTATTAGTTTTCTTCCACAATACAAGGGGTTTTTGTCTGTAATGGAAAGGATTGAATATTGCACGTACTGTTTTTTCCCTGGAGGCTAAACACAGTTATATTTTGACTGGGCTGCACCATGAAATAGGCTAGAGGTGCCACCAATATAAGATATAATTAGAAGACTAACATTAATGTGTTACCTTGATTAAAGTAATAAATAATCAGAAGTCCCTATGTCATTTTGTGTCCCTCCATCTTTCAGAAAGGGGAGTAAGCCAGACTTATAAGTGATTTCATCACTTCAAAGGAACCCATAACCACCACTATCACTACCCACAGTATCTGCCTCTATCAGTCTGTTTTGCTTATTTATTTATCATATGTTAACCGGGTAAGTGAACTAGTCCAGGGACCCTTTCAGCTACTAACCAGGCCAAATAGGCAAAGACAGTAGACGTGTACAGAGAAAATTACATTTAGTCATATATAGCGGCAAATATTAGATTAGTATAATATATAAATACTTGTCAGTTTATATTGTAGCAGATGAATGAGCATACATTTATACTACAGTACATTTTGGGCCTGATTCTAAAATGTTTGCTGTTAGTATATGTGATGATGTGAGGTATTGCCAACTATGCCAGGAGAAGAAGGGCAGTGGATGTGTAACATATACCAGCATAGCTAGCTAGAGTTTTGTAAATAATTATATGTCATTAATAAACTAACTGCCCTAAACATCTCCATCGCCTCAATCACATGGTTCAGAAGCTACTTATCAGAACGCCAACAAGTAGTAAAATGGCAGAACCAACTATCCCAACTTCTACCAGTATACTTAGGGGTCCCTCGGGGCTCCATACTGGGTCCATTACTTTCTCTTTATTTACCAACCAGTTCTCATCTGCCATACCCAATGCCGCAGTAGTACAATACGCTGACGACACCACCCTCATATGTTCAGCCCACATGCTAGAAGACCTTCACTGCATAACCCAAAACTGCTTCTCATCAGCTGAATCCTGGTTCACTAACATCCACCTTATCCTAAATCCAAATAAAACAAAACTTCTTCTTTTCAGTCCCAGTAGATCCCCTCCAGGATATGACAACTTCGCTATGATGTCTAAGAACAATACTATTATCACCCCTACCTCCCACACTAAACTGTTAGGAGTAGAAATAGCCTAAAATTCGACATTCATATAGCCCAAACTATCAAGAAGGTTCACAAAAAACTAGGTCTCCTTTACAAGCAATTTCTCACTAATCACATCAAAACTGCTATTGCCAGGACACATCTGTTGTCTACCCTCCTCTATGCATCCCCAATTCTAACCAACCTCCGTAAAACTGACTTACAAAAACAAGAATCTTGTTACAATAAGATTGCTAGATTTGAAACTGGGACTCCTCCTAGGACCCATTAGTATAGCTCTCCAACAACTAAACTGGATAGAGTCACCTCAGCTACTGAAAATCAACTGACATTAGCCCACAAACTATATTACCACCCAACTAAAACTCCAACTCTCTAAAACCTAATTAGCCCTTATTCTACAACAAGAACAATAAGATCTAGCAACCAAAACCATCTAAATATCACCAGACATGACAACAATGCAGGGAAATCTCTCTACAGCTGTTCTATCTCCAAAGCCTGGAATATACTACCAACTCACCTGACTTCCGTTAGCTCTACCCCACAATTTAAAAAGCTCCTCAAAACCCACTATACTGATGCCTGGCTATGCTCCTGTGACACCCCAGGATAAAATACCTACTGTACAGTCTAGTTGTACTCTTTACCAATACGTACTACTAATCCCTCATCTACCTAATAGTACCCTATGACTTAACTGGAATCTTACTTTACGCAACATGTCTGTTTCTCTGTTTCATCCCATTCATTAACCATCATTCCATATTAGCTGTAACTTTTTCCACATCACCTTCAAATTTAAAGTATTGTACATATCATATCTATATCACCATGTTGAGTTGCAAGGCTCATACATCCAAAGAACTAAATGGGTTAATACACTAAATTTGTTAATAGCAAAACTAGAATATGTATGTGAATCCTGTTAATATTCATTGATTTCTTTAGTTGTTTTTAACAGCACTAGTGCAAGATACACTTATTGTGCTATAATACCCTACAAGAAACTACCTACAAAATGTTTATATTTCTCATCCTGTTCCTATGTGACATTTTAGGGATTTTATTTTATTGTTTTACAACATAATATCCCTAATCTATGTCATGTTTATAACTGATTTCTCTCTGATTTAATGTATTATATCATATCTAATTTAATTTCTATTATGATTTTATGTATTATGTTTGGAGCTTTTCTCCCCAGGCCTCCACTGAAAATGGACCTATGTCCATTCGGACCTTCCCGGTAAACAAATGTAAAATAAATAAATAAAATAAATTTGTATATCAAACTGATTTGTATAGGTGCTTGTGTTGAAAATATATTTGTAAAGTTGCTTGTGTTAAAAATGTATCAACAGTGGGTCCTGTTGGACAGAAAAGAAATACACCTGTATATCAGATACTATTGTAACTTTTGAAGTGAATATATTGTAACAGAGGATACTGGAAGAGAAGAGGTTAATCTCAGTCCAGCTAACTTTAGAAAATAGTTTTAAATCAAATTACCTGGTTTAGGCCATAAAATTGTATCTTACAGTTCTGGTTGCAGCCAGAGACAAACGTCCTTGAAAACCAGGACTAGGAATCCTCTGAACTAATTGCTACCCTGGAAGGGTAGAAGCTTTTGAAATGGTTTTATAGCTTCCAAATGCTATAACACATCTTAGCAAAGGTGTGTGTGTCTGTGTGTGTGTGTGTGTGGGGGGGGGGGGTGTTTTGAAACCTGACAAAGAAGGATCACTCACCCACTTCATATTGCCTTGCTTTAGTAAGTAACCAGGGAATAGTAATTCTTTAGCTTAGTCAGGAAAATATAGTGAGATTAGTTAAGTACTGTTTTTCTGTATCTGTGTGAATCTATCTGTTATTTTTAATATTTCCTGTGATTGAAACTCTGGTGTTTACTGTAAATAGATATTCAGTATGTTCATGTCATTTTATTATTTATTATTAAATATGTTTAAACTATTCATTGTGGCTGGTCTTTTAGAGAATATTTTAAATGTGAGAGTACTTGTATTTATTTGAAGACGTTGGCCACTCCTGAAAGCCTTGCTGCATTGGTCAAACACTACCATTTTTACTAGTATTAATTTTACTCTGTATAATTGGATACACTGGTAAGGGCCTTAGAGTAGCTGGTTTTGGAGTGTTCTGGTAGCAGTACCTACCTTGTAGTCTGGACAGAGGGGACATAGCTGGTAAATCTGTGCCATCCTTTCCAAGGTAGGTGTGTCTGTGTGTGTATGTCTGTCTGTGTGTGTCTGTCTGTGTGTCTGTCTGTGTGTGTGTGTGTGTGTGTGTGTGTGTGAGAGAGAAAATCAAATCCTAGAGTGTGTCAGCTACTTGGAGCAGGGATACAGAGCACTGGTTTCACAGAGAAGGTGGTGAAGAACTTGACTTGCAACACTCAACTGAGGACTCAGCTCTGCAGCTGTGATCAATGTTGAGTCTTATTTGGGGCCTGGTGAGAGAGAGGGAAACCTAGCCCCAGGATGGGAGTGTGTTCTCTGTGTGCTCTTAAGGGAAGTTGTGCTTGGTGCAGAGAGCTGCATCTGGAAATACTGTGTATAACTGTTTTTGTTCCAAGTTGAACATTCCTTACCAGTGTCCATAGTACGGACTGAGACTCTTTGATCACTGGCCCAGAACAGGGATGTCACAGTGTAAGTGACCACTTACACTGAAAGCAGTTCTTTTGGAATCTGGCCCCCTAGCGTAAGCCTGTAACTAAGTCTAATAATGCCAGTTTTGAGGTCAAGGTAACCACACAGGCTAAAGATAACCACAAGGCCTTCTGCAGCTTTGTCCTAAGCCTAAGAGGCAGCACACATCAGTGTGACAAAATGGTGATCAGTGATGCCTCCTTCATTAGCAGAGTGACATAGTGAGTTTGCTGGCTGTCAAATTCAGCTCAAACTTCACCCGCCTTCCATGAAATACCTAGTAGCGTACCCCCCCAACTATTAATAAAAAGTGGGTCCTGGCAGCACTCCCCAAGGCCAAAAATACAGCCTCAGTGGGCCCAGACAACATCCTGGCATGTCTCCTAAATAACAGGAAACATGACCTATCATGGGATCATAGGAGGTTACTAGGCTAATGGCCCTGGGGCCCTTACAAGCCTAGCCAAGAGTTTATCCCCAAAAAAGAAACCTCAGTCAGCACCTGTCACCCCTGTCAATGAGGGACAAAGAACCCCTGGAACAAATTTGTGGTTTCCCATCCACTCCTCAGGGTTGCACTTGAAGAGGGTCCGTGAGGTACCCTGTTTGACATGTATGGAAAGTCTGTTCCAGAGATGGGGCAGACTCTGGGAGACAAACCTGTTTCTCCAGCGGGTTTTGTTGATGTGTATTAGATTTAGGCCTTTCAATCAGGTAATGCGTGAGGAGATAGACTTACAGATATGGAGCATCTCTAGTAGGGCAGGATCTGATATTGCCTTGTAAGTGGGACACAGATCACCTCTGAGCAATCTGTATGATACCAAGTCGAGTGATAGTGATGCATAGGACAGGTGTTGGAGGCCATGGATTCACTTTGTGAGGTATTTCTGTGGCCTTTCCAGTTGGTGCAGGTGTCTGGAGAGGTACATACCAAATGGGGCATTATATTCAGTTATAAGTCTAAAAGGAAAGAGTACAGAGAGGTAATAACCTCCTTTTTTTCTGGATGCAATCTCTTTACTTTTGAGATGAACCAAGTAAAAGTCTTTTCTGACTACCGCCACATGATGGTCAAATGTGAGATTGTTGTCAACCTGAGTACCCAGGTCTCTCACCACAGGTTGTGTGCTTAGGGGGTTGCCATTGATGTGGTAATCAGTACAGTTGAATGGTATGATAATACATTTTTTTGCATTTAACTTAAGGCCATGACTTTGGCAGCAGTTATTTGTAGCTGTGAGACCTTCTTGTAGTATGTTATCATTTGGGGAGTCTGTGACAGCACCCAACTTAGTTATCCTCAAACTTGGTTGGTCACAGGCCCTTTTCCTGGACCTCTGAGAAGTAGATGCCAAAGAGTAGGGGTCCCTGGACAGATTCCTGGGGAGCACCACTAGTGACAGGTCTACTGTCAGAGGTCACAGCACCTATTTTGACCTTGTGGGTCCTATCTGTGAGCCATTTGGCTACCCATCTGACATGATAGGGATTAACACCAAGTTGTTAGCTTTTCGATGATGCCTGAGTGGGGTACTGTGTCAAAGGCCTTGGCCAGGTTAAGGTAAGCTGTATGTACTGACTTTCCCTCATCCAGTGCCCTGATGACAGTCTCAAAGAAATCAACTAGGTTCAATAGGCAAGATCTGCCCCTGACAAATCCGAATTGGGTGGGGTAGAGTGCTTGGAGATTGCCTATGTCCTTGTTTATGAGATCCATAATAATACACTCCATGGCTTTACAGGTCAGACTTGTCAAGCTAATGGGGTGATAGTTTCCTGGGTCAGTAGTGGCACCACCTTTGTGCAAGGGGAAGACAATGGCGGCTCTCCACTCTGCTGGAATGAAGCCTGTAATTAGGCTCTGGTTGAATAGAGTGCTCAATGGCAAAGCTAGTTCTTGCTGGAGCTGGTGCAGAATACAGCCTGGGATACTATCAGGTCCCATGGAAGCTGTGTTCTTGGCCTTGGATAAGGGCCTTTGACACTTGATCTACTGTAATGTGAAGTGTGGGACAAGTATCGAGGATGTCAACTGGGCCTAGTTTGCACTGAACCTATCAGCTAGCAGGTTGGCTAAGTCAGCAGGATCAGTGTAAGTGGTACCATTAAGTACCATTAAGTACTAGTTCAGAACAAACTTGGGGTTTGCCATGGAGGCTCCTAACGTAGCTGAAGAAGGACTTGTGGTTTCCCTTTATTTTGGAGGCTAGTTTCATTTCATAATTGGCTTTGGAGGTTTTCAATAGTGATCTAATTTGCTTGTTGATGTGGAGGAGAGCGTTTTTCTGATTTGGAGTTTGTTCCTTTTTACCCTTAGACAACACTTTCTTCCTTTTGTTGTAAAGCCTGTTGCTAGAGGATGTCCACCAGACAGGTTTGTGTTTCCTTGAGGAGCAGGTTTTAGTTCTGTTGGGTATGGCTGAGTCCATGCAGTTATACAGATGCTTGTATACTGCACTGGCGTACTGTTCAGCATAGTTGTCTGCATCATCTGAGGGGGGCAGTGGTGTGAAGCTGCTGATACCCTCCCTTAGGAGGTTGTAGTCAGCTTTTGAGAAGTTTTTTAGCCTGGTTCTGGCTGGGGAAGGGTTGGTGGGATAGAAACTTCGAATGAGACAGACCAATGATTTGATCTCACCAGGGAAGAACATACTATGGGAGTGGTGCAGAGATCGCCCATGTTGGTGAGAACCAAGTCCAGTATGTTATCTCCCATTGTGGGGGATGAGACCAGCTGGTCTAGTACATTAGAACTGATGAAGTCAAGGAATCATTGGGTAAGTGCATTAGTGCAGGTATAGTATACCCAGTCTGTGGTGGGATAGTTGAAGTCACCAAGGATCAGGGTGTTAGTGAGTACCTTGATGGAGTCAAGTAGGTCCAGGTAGGAGGAATCAAGAACACTTGAGTCATCACTTTTCAACTATAGTCTCAAAACAGGCTTTGTACCATGAGAATGGAGGACTGCAACAGTTATCCCATTTCACAAGTGTAGACCATCAGCTGACCCCAGAAACTACAGATCTATTAGTTTGACAAGTCCAATATGCAAAACCATGGAATGCGTTATCATGGAAATGATAAAGACATAGGAAACCTTCAGTCACTGGACCCAAACCAGTGTGGCTTTGTTAAAGGAAGATCATGCCTACTAAACCTGGTGGACTTCTTTGAAAAGGCCATCAAGGCACTGGATGACGGAAAAAATATACATACTGCCTATCTGGACCTGACTAAGGCAATCAGTACAATACCTCACTTGGGTATAATTGATAAACTCACCACACTGGGCATAAATTCATGTATAACTCGCTGTATTGCCATCTGGCTCACAGACAGTATCCTGGAAGTCAGGATTGGCGATACCACCTCCACTAAGACCAATGTGATACCTCAGGGCTCCATGCTGGGACTGCTGCTGTTTGGCATCTACTTCTCAAAAGGCTAATGTTAAGGGCCATGGCTGACCAGGTTCACAGATGACTGCAAATTGGGAGTTATTTTAGATTTCCCCCATGACATGAGCATCTTACAAAATGATCTAACACAGACAAATGACTAGTGTCAAAGTCATGGACTAAAATTCAATGTCAGGAAATGCATTATAGTGCCTTTTGGGAGATCTGCCATCAGGGCTAATTACTCCATTAATGAGACACTGCTAAGAGGTGATGCAGTAGATAGGGTTCTGGGAACTTATGTAGACCTTAATCTGGCCTTTTACCAACTCATGGCCAAGAAAATCCTTCTGTGTCTCCCAACTTATAAGTAAGAGCGTGGAACCAAGTCCAAGGAAATCATTGTGCCACTTTATTCAGCCTGTATCAGACCCATCACTGAATATAATGCCCCCTTCAGCATGTTCCTGACTAGATATGTAGAACAGTTGGAATGTCCACAAAGGTGCCTTATCAGGAGAATTTAGGGATAAAAACATTGTCCTATATGGAAAACCTTAAAGTCCCATATCTATACTGTCTCCTAGAGGTTACTAAGAGGTGATCAGTGCCTGGCTTACAAGGCATCTACTGATCCAGCTCTGATGGACCTTTTGCACCATCCACAAACAGCATCAGAACCACTAGATCCAAGGATTTAAATTTTGCTTGTGACATAAATAAGACATGTTGGTGAAACAGATATGTAACAAAGAGGATCTCCTTGCTCTGGTCAAGCTCCCCATCTATGTGAAGCAGAGCCCATCCCTAACCCTAACTCCATATAAGTGTAACCTTGACCAATGGTTGGAAGATCAGAAGTACACTCTGGGTCTGGCGTGTATCTCTGATAGAGGCAGTCAGTAATGCCCAAACTAATATACACCCCTCATATAACCTCTAGAAACATCCCAGCATACCTCCCTCCTAATAAATGGCCATGATAAATATTGGTACAATTGGATTGGGATGCATGGCTAGGCTTATAAAGTCCCTGGTGGTGGTTAGCCTAGTGTATATAACTATGAACCTATGTTTATAGATAGACCTTACAACAAAGTAAGTCACTTCTAATAAGAGCAGATCTCTTGGAATCTGGCCCTTTTTGTACTGGTGGCCTTGTATAGGGTTATTTTCTCTGTTTGCAAATAATAAATCCCTGAGAGGCATCATCCCCTCCCAAACCATGAACTGGATTTAGTGGATATGTGGAGAATGGAATAAATTAATTGATAGTTACCACAATCTTTATATTTTATATATTTATTTAGCTGCATTTGTTAACCAGGATAGTCCGACTGAGCATACAGAGATGTCCCCTTTCAGCAGGCGCTCAGGGAGAAAAGCTCCATTTAAACTAAAGATGTCACAAGGCAAGTTAGAAAGTACAATACAATTACAATGTAAAGATGCAGATATAATGATTTTAACTCAATATATTACAGTAACAATGGAGACAGTTAAATACAATAACAGTGCAATATAAAAAAATATCCAGGTTTTCAGTGGAGGCCTAGGACTAAGACATCAAATCAGTTTAAGAACTTTACAAAGCAAGGTGGAAAGCATATCTACAATATCAGTGCAATGAAAGGCAGAATGTTTATATAGAAGGTTGCAGTGATATGACAGAGTAGTCTCAGTATTGTGGTCTTTTCTAAAGCCATTTTGTGATGGGGAACAACAGCTGTTTTGACTAAGATATTCTGAGAGCTGTATGTGGATACACCTTTGAAGAACTGTAGAAACTGGTAGAGTTCGGTATTGCATATAGCAATCATGTGATGATAAAAATTAGTTACCTTTACTGGTTTGATTTTGTGAAAGAGGATTGTAGGAATGAGTAGAGAGACAAGTGGAAAGTGGATGATAGAGCTGAAAAAGACACAGGTGGAGAAAAAGTAGATGCTAGATTGGGTACGGGGGGGGGGGGTAGTGCAGACATGGGGGAATTGAGACAAAAAAATGTAAGAGGAGGTATGCGGTGGTAGATTTAAGGTGGAGGGATGAAAAAATGAGGGGGAAGATCATGGAAAAGAAGAATAAAGAGTGAAGTTGAGATGGATAGGATAGGTTTTGGTTGGGAAGAAGAGGAAATGTATTTGTGGAGAAGAAAGACTTAAGTGAGAAAAGGGCTGAGCTGGGGAGAGTTAATATAGTGCATTCATTAGGGAACGGTGCATAGATGTAACTATATGGATGACTGGTGGTGGTTGTTGAGGATTTTGTAACTGTTTCTTTTTCAAGCTAAACACAAGTAGGGAGTGAAATTCCTTTATTATATTGCTACATGAAGTGACTATAGAGCATCTCTGTGATGGCTTCTAGATTTAAGGGCCACTAGCATGATTTGATTTTATGAGCTTAGATTTCTGGGAGGATTGGATTTTTAGAGAGGTTGCTGTAGGTGGGACATTTAAGAGGTTTATATATAGATAGGTTATTTTGAGGTGTGGATAGGTCAGTAGATGGGGTAATTATAGCCAGTTTAGATTTTTAGTGCAATACAGTGGTTTTGTAAGTTAGTAGTAAATTTAGCTGTGTTGCTGTAAGTCACCTCTAGTTTAAGCTGCATCATTTGGCTATTGGTTACTAATGGACAGGCATATAGCAGAATAGATAGTGTACAATAAGTGGTGAAAAAATAGGATTTAGCCTGGTAGAGTAGTTGAAGTTTCTTTCTGGTTTTACTGATGTGTAATTGCTATGCTGATTGAACTTAAGCTGTTGGTCAATAATGACAAATAGTTTGTGTGCCACAAATTCAGTGATTGTATTGTTCCGTGACTTTGTTTGAAAATTATAATTGTTTTTTTGTGATCAAGTGGTAGAGTGAAGGGGATCTTTTTTCACATTAAAAGTATTTTGGATTGAGTAAGTTAATTATCTAGTTGAGTAAAGCTGTCTTGGGTTAGAGCCTGAAGGTGCCTGTAACAGTCTGCACAGCAGATTAGTGTGCCATGATTACTGGTCCTGTGCATATCCTTTATAAAAATGTTGAAAATGATGGGCCCCAAGATAGAGCATTTGGGGTACAGCAGTGGTTACAGGTAGGAGGAGGACTAGAAGTTTTGTCATTTAACACGCTGAGTCCAATGACTGAGGTAGTTTGAAATTACTGTGCGTCAGTGTTGTTGATGTTTGGATGTAATAATCTGCTTAAAAGAAGAGGGTACAATACTGTATTGAAGGCTTTGGAGAGGACTAGTTAATGGGATGCTATTGGCTGGCCTTGGTTTCTCTTTCTGCTTACCTTATCCATAAAGGAGAACAGAGCAGTTGCAGTTTTATTGTTTGTTCTAAAGCCATTTTGTGATGGGGAGCACCAGCTTTTTTGTAAGATATTATAAAAGCAGTATGTGGATATACCTATTTAGAATTTTGGAAAGGAGAAGAGTATGGCAATGAGTCTATAGTTTGAGAGGAGAGGAGCGATGTGTGCTTCTTTCCACAGGTGTGGGACACATGCTTGTTTGATGGAGTCACTAATTAGAATAGTTATTGGATGGGCAGTGGATTCTGCTGCAGTTTGGAGAAAGTCTGGAGGTAACAGGTCTAGCAAGAAGGCTGTAGCTTTTGGTTTGTTCAGATATTTATTTAATGAGAGCTGCAAGTTCTCGGTCTGTATTAAAAGACGTTAAGGATGAAATAGTGTAACTAGGTTCAGGAAGAAAATTGTTGGGGATGAAATGGGGTCAATGCTGGGAAGATCTTCATGGGGTGAGGTTGCTGTGATGAAGTAGAAGTTAAAAGTACAGGTGATGTGATAGTCTGGTTAGCTGAGAAGGGTATTTGACTACTGCTTTATCTGGTTTTGGAAGTATCTTAATAGAGTTCCAGAAAATGTTTGGATTGTGTGTTTCTTCTGTAAATGGATGTAGTAGTGTTTTTGTCATTTTTATTAAGAGCTGGGTTTGATTTTTCAGCTGTGTACAGTGCTGATGATGGGGGAGTTCTTGCCAGGCTTTATGCCTAAGAAACTAGCTTTGTTTTGTGTCAACCATGGAGCAGTATTCTGAATGTCACTTTATGGTATCAGGGGGCTAGGAAGTTAAGGATAGTTAAGAAGGTGTTGTTAAAAATAGCAGTGGCAGCAAGAGACAGGTAATCTAGTGGTTTCCACATAAACTGTTTGAGTAGTGAGTTTAACATGTCTTTGCTAAAATGCTTAAGATTTCTTACTCAATTGTATTTGAACGTTTTGGACATTTTGGTGTGGTTCAGATTCCTGTTTATTGAATGGCGGTCACTTATGGAGTCTGGCATGATTTCCAAGGTAGAAATCCAAAAAGCAGGAAGCCACAAACCTCTCCGTATGCTAACAGTAATTGTTTTAGTAGTAAAACCACTTCGGTACTTAGACATGCACTTCCAAACTAGCGTACATTCACAAGGAAGCCAAAAAGGTAGATGAAAAAAGCTTTAATCCACAGTTCAGAGAACAAAACACCACGATAATCACAAGCGCTTTCACCCGTTCGTAACGGGCTTTTTCAAGTGTACTGAGTTACTGAAAGACTCTGCTTTTAAATAAAACAGCCCTGCCATGTGATTCTAGTAATTAAACAATTACAACCAATTAATTAAATAAAATCATTGTGCAAAAATGTGAACAACTTTGCCAACCATCAAATGCAGTTACTAAGCTTGCAATACTTGCTATATAAATGGTGCAAGATGTCATTTTGAGACAAAATTCAGCATATTATAAACAATTGTATCTCATAACAAATGCATTGCAAACATTAATAAAAATAACTTATATTCAACTTGTTGGTTGCTTAAAAATGCTGATTAAAAACTGTGTCCATAAAGCTAAATGGAAATGTAATAGCCATGTTTTCATACACTACTAATGTGTATCTATTTCCATTTAACAATGAGTTTTATATTAATTTTTCTTATAATTAACTTTGTCAACTTAAAACAATTAATTGAATTTGTAAAAATACTTGAACATGCTTGATAAAAATACATTCGTCAATGTTATTAAAATATACATAAATTATACATAAATTAACTATAGTATTTCAAAATTCTAATTAATCTCATACTATAGTTGATTTGCCACGTAACTGACACAGTTTTTAAGTAGGTGGGGTGACGGGTGCCTGTTTAAGTACAAACCTGGGGGTGAACAGGAATAGGGTGGGAGGAGAGTGAACCTAACCAAGCAACAGGAGTGAGTGTTGTTCAATTGGTGTGTGTACGCACGTGCACAGAGTGACTGAGAAGACGTGAGCAAGAAGGGAGGGCAGAGATACCATGCAAGCATAGCTCTACAACCTAGGGAAATATATACATATATAATCTATATACATATATATATATATATATATATATATATATATATATATATATGGGTCCCCTTCACTTGGTCGACATTTCAAAATGCCGAATTTCATATGGCCGAGACCATATGATCGACATTTGAAATGCCGACAATGTGGAACCAGCATCTCCGTACAGTGCAGAATGGAAAGATTTCCATTCTTGCACTGTACTGTGATCTCAGAGTTGGTATATTTAAGTTATGGGGGGTGGGAGGGTGGAGCCCCCCATGGGTGGTGCATGGGGGCTTGCCCCCCTGCTAGCAGTGTTTAGGTAAGTGTTTGTTGTTTTTTACTTTTGTTTTTCATACGTTTGACATTTCAAATGTTGATCATATGGTCTCGGTCATATGAAAGTCAACATTTTGAAGTGTCGAACATATGAAGTAGATCTCTCTCTCTCTCTCTATATATATATATATATATATATATATATATATATTTTTATATATATATATAATATATATATATATATATATATATATATATATATAATGTGTGTGTGTGTGTGTGTGTAAAAAAGAAAGAAAAATGGTGTCCGTAGACTGATATTCTCATAATAATAATTTGTATGACTGCCTTACAAATTCATGGGGCTTGAAATTAGATGTTATTGAAAAAAAAAAGACAGCACTAATATGCTGTCCCATGCCAACTGTCTCCATTTGTGCTCTTGTACACTTCCCAAATTCATTCCTTTTTCATGTTTCCTGTATCTAAATATTTTTTTGTGGTTATTGAAGTAGCAATAAGTGCAGGGTTTACTTTTTTAAAGTAGCCCACCTAACAATCACAATAAAACAACTTAAAAGCTTCGGATGTAGTGAGGATGCTACCTATTCTGACCTGTACATCAAGAAAATAACTCATTCTGTTGTTTTCTGCATTATTTGGGGCATGCTGCATAGCAACCTTTTTTGTATTTGCTGATATACAACCATTGTATGGTGGAAGTGAAGTACATATTACATGGATGAGGAAGATTGTCATGAGTTATAAAACCTTTTTTGTGCTATAAATTTAAATGGCATTGCAACATGTTGACATTGATCATGTAAACCTCTTCCTCTCACTATCATGAAACTTCTGCTTAATGCCTTTACAGAAGATTTCACAGGCCTGCTTTAAAGTATGTATATTTCGATTTCAGTAATATCATCATAAGTTTAAATCAAGTACATATGTTTTTGTACTTTATAGCATGTTAAAAATATCCAGTTTCCGCATATAATCTGTACTGTAGAATTTTGGAGGTGCCATACGCATTGCATATTGTGGTTACCAGGCTTATTAAAAATGCTGAAACTAACCCTTTTCTTCCTTAAAGCCTGTGACACTTGGTATAGATACTAGATAAGCTTCACATTTTAGCTGCTTTATAGTTATGCATACTGAAAACAGATGGCATGAAATCTTAAGCAGTGAGAGACTTATGCAATAAAACCTTGCACAAGGGAAAAAAAGAAATTCAGATTTTAGTTTCTCACATTGTATCACATCAGATACAATGAATTATGTTAACTGAATGGCAACATGCGACATAATGGATTCATCCATTCTGATACTTATTTTTTGTCATGCACAGATACAAAAACATGAATCTTGCTATGCATGGGCACATACTGGTATGCAGAATATCCTCTCCACATATCCCCTACTGCAATGTCATAAAGTCCCTCTGAAGTCTTAATATGCACACCAGGACATGCATGAACTTGTTTGGAGTTACACTGCACCCGTATGTGAAAAGGGATTCTCCAGAGCAAGTCATGAGCAAATCCTGCAATATGTCTGAGGAGATTTTATCAGAGAATTAAAAACGGCAGCATTTTGATATAGCCCATATTCCCAGTGCTGAGCTATGGGTAGATGTTAGTGCCATGGCCTAGAAAAGCTCAGGACACACAAGTATAATTTCTGGGTAAGGCTTAATGTGGTTTCACGCAAAAGCGACACTAATGGGATGAGGTGCACAGTGACAGAAATGACATCAAAAAGCACATCAGTCAGATTGTTTGACTGGACTTTTTGACAATATATAACATATGCTACTTCTGTAGATCTGTGATTATCATTTACCTTCTCTTCAATATGTTAAGTTGTTCTGAGTTGAATATAATCTGTGAGATGACCATAAAGCTGCCATGATGTAACCTTTCATTTAGAAAGACTGCTGAATGGGTGAGAATTAAGTAGAGGGACATAAGAGCACCGTGTTGCATTTTTGTATGTTGTGTATGTGTGTGTGCAATGTGGAGGGGTGACATTTCCATTCTTTTTTGTGCTGTACATTATGAAAGCAAGCTCATCTTTGAGCTTGTATTCTCATGGAGACAGTTTCTACATAAGCAGTGGAGAACTGCATAGAAGAAAACCGTGCACCTGATGTTCTAAAGGAATTTTTCTCAGTGAGTAGAGTTGTGCATAATTCCCTTAGCATTTACTTGTAGTTAGGATGACATCTACTTATTTTGTCCACTCATATGTAGAAACTGAAAATGTATTCGTAGGATCATAGGAGGTTTCTAGGCTATTGGCCTTGAGGCCCTTATAAGTCTAGCCAAGAGTGTAGACCATGTTTAGACAAGTCAGCATCCAATGACCCTGTCCAGCAGGGACATTGGTGGAATCCCAGGGGTGTATTTTCTGTTTCCCATTCAGTTATCCAGGTTGTGCTTAAAAATGGGTAAAGAGGTACTCTGCTTGATGTGGAGAGGGAGTCTATTCCATAGATGGGATGAGTCTCTGGGGCACAAATCTGTCCCACCATGTCCTTTTGATGTCACAGACCAGGTTGAGGCTGCACGTGCTAGTTACTCAAGTGGGGCTTGACTTGCTGATATGCAGCAGTCCCATCGAGGTGGGGTCCGTGATCACCTTGTATGTCAGACAGAGGTCACCTCTGAGGAGTCTGTATGAAACTGAGTAGAGGGATAGGGCTTTTAGCCTATCTGTGTATGGTAGAGGTTTGAGGCCCTGAATTCTCCTTGTGAGGGACCTCTGTGGTCTCTCCAGCTGCTGCATGTGCTTTGTGAGGTACATGCTGAAAGGGGCATTATACTCCATAACGGGCCTTATAAAGGAAGAATACAGAGATGTTATGACCTCCTTGTCCCCGAATGAGATACCCTTACTTATGAGGTGGGCCATGTAGAAGGCTTTTCCGTACAGCAGAAGCAACATGGTGGTCAAAAGTCAGGTTGCTATCAACCTGGGTGCCCAAATCCCTCATGACTGATTGCATGCTTAGCACATTATCTATGTGATAATTTCTGAGGATGTCACTCATCTCAGAGGGTATAATGATGCATTTTTTGGTATTTAGCTTGAGGCCATGTTTCTGACACCAATCATTTGTCTGAGCGAGACCCTCTTGGAGGATGTCCACATCACTAGGAGGATTGATGACAGCACCCAGCTTGCAGTCATCTGCAAACTTGGTCAGCCATAGCCCACTGGTTTTGGCCTGCACCTCAGAAAAGTATATCCAAAATAACAGAGGCCGCAAGACCGAACCCTGGGGTTCACTGCTTGTTATGACTTCCCCTATTTTGACTAGGTGGGTTCTATCAGTGAGACAATTTGCCACCGATCTGGTAACATACGGATTGATGCCTAGTTGTGAGAGTTTATCTATTATGCCCGAGAGGGGAATAGTGTCAAAGGCTTTGGCCAGGTCAAGGTAGGCAGTGTGCACAGCCTTCCCCTCGTCCATGGCTTTAGTGACTGTCACAAATAAGTCAACCAAATTTAACAGACATGACCTCCCCTTGACGAAGCCAAACTGTGTAGGATCAAGTGTTTGGAGGTTGCTGATGTCTTTGTTAATGTGGTCCATGATAATCCATTCCATGGCCTTTCAGATCAGGCTAAGTTAGGCTGATGGTTCTATAATTTCCCATATTGGTGGACACTCCACCTTTGTGCAAAGGGATGACTGTGGTTGTCCGCCACTCAGCTGAGATGAAGCCGATACTCAGGCTTTCATTGAATAGGGAACCTAATGGTGCTGCAAGTTCCTGCCTGAGTTCATGTAGGAGGCAGTCTGGGATGTTATCCGGTCCCATGGAGGCTGAATATTTTGCCTTTGAGAGAGCAGTGATGACCTGTTCCCTATCTGTAAGAGGAAAGAGGCAGGTACTGGGAATGTCCTGATTTACTGATGGGGGGACAGAGTGGTGAAGTTTTCACTGAATCTGTCAGCCAGCAAGTTTGTTATACCTACAGTGTTTGTATATGTCGTGTCCTTGACCACCAGTTCTGAACAGATCTGGGTGCTTTCTATGAGGTTGCAGACATATGTGAAGAAGGCCTTGTGATTGTCTCTAGTAGAAGTGGCCAATTTGGACTCTGTTTGCTTTGGAGAATTTCACAAGTGCTTTTATTTGTTTGTTCAGGCTAAGGAGACATTGCTTCCAATTGGGCACCTGCTCCTTCTTGGTCTTGGACAGCAATTTTTTTCCTTTTGTTATATAGTTTATTTATTGCAGATGTCCACCAGACAGCTTTACTCTTCCTTGCGGTGGATGATTTAGTCCTGTCAGGTATTTCTGATTCCATGCATCTATATAAATGCTCGTATGGTGCTTTGGTGAAGTTTTGGATATTGGTGCTACTTCCTACAGAGGGAGAGGGGGCTGTGGGCTGTAAAGCTGTTTATACTATCCCTCAGGAGGCTGTAATTAGCTTTGGAGAAATTTTTATGACTGACCCTAGCTAGCTGGGGGTTGGGGGAGATGGTGACTTTGAAAATGACTGTTTTATGGTCAGATTTTACCAGGGAGAATGATACTCTAGGGATGCTGCAGTGGTTACTTATGTTGGTTAATACCAAGTCCAAGATATTATCACCTCTTGTGGGGGTATTGACTAGCTGTTCCAAGGTGTTTGCATTGACAAAATTGAGGAATCTCTGGGCATTTGTGTTCTGGCTTGAATAGTTCTTCCAATCTATGTTTGGGTAGTTAGTCACCCAGGATCAGGGTAAAGGGTTGAATCTTGATAGATTCGAACAGGTCCAAATAGGTGGATTGGGCATCTTGGGTCAGATTTGGGGGCTGGTAGCTAGCTGCGATTTGAATTGGTGGTCTTGTCAATGGTTAACTGCACCTGGAGTGACTCCTGTTCATCACAGTATTTGACCAGCCTGGAGGTGTGTATGTCTTTAATGTATATTGAAACTCCACTTCCTTTGGTTTTACTGCCCACAGTTTGGGGTCTGAATATATTATAGGATGAGTATCCAGGTAAGGCTGGGGTGCTCTCCGCAGCTTTGAACCAGGTTTCTGTGACTACACAGATGTCAGCATTTTGCAAGTTTAAGACTGCTTGCAATGAGTGCAGTTTCATGTTTAGACTCCTACCATTTAGCAGCAAGACCTTTAATTTGTGTGTTGTTGAAATTTTTATATTGGTAGTTTTAACCGCATCTCTTTTACTAAAAAAGGCACTATGGGGGAGGCAAGAGCCTTTCCCAGAAGCCTGAAGTCCAGGTGAGACAGATGTAGCCCATCTCTGGCAAAGCATTGTAGTCTGTCGATCATATCTTCCTAGGTTGTCAGGTATTGCATGCGTGCATTTTACTTGTGTTCTGCATCAGTACAGGAAATGACTACTGTTTGGAGATCTGATCTTTATACATATTGAGTAAAAAAAAATCTGATCTTTATACATATTGAGTAAAAAAAAAAGACCCTAGTGTTCAGAGACAAACCTATTTCTTTTTTTGTACTTAATACATATATATGTATAAGTGTGTGTGTGCAGGGGCCCTGGGAGATGAACCATTTATAGACTGCCTGTGTCCATTAGAGACATAGCTGCCAAACCAGGGCTGAATTTCCTGTTCCCCATCCATTTGTCCAAGTTACACTTGAATTGGGTTATGGAGGAACTCTGTTCCACATGTATGGGGGAGCCTGTTCCAGAGAAGGGATAGTCTCTGGGATACATACCTGTCTCTGCAACAGGTCCTGTTTATATCACAGGTAAAGTTTAAGTCTTTGTAATGGGTAATTCTGGTGCTGTTTGTTTTGTAGATATGCAGGCGGTCCATTAGACTGGGGTCTGACAATGTATTGTATGCCAGGCATAGATCTCTCCTCAGCAGTGTGTAAGAGGCAGAATAAAGTTATAGGGCCCTGAGGTGATCTGCATAGGACATGTTGCATCCTCAGTTCCTCTAGTGAGGTACCTCTGTGGACATTCCAATTGTTGGATATGCCTGGTTAGGTACAAACCAAATGGGGCATTGTATTAAATGATAGGTCTGATGAATGCTGAATACGGTGGAACAATGACTTATTTGGATCTAAATGCTGTACCTTTGTTTATAAGTTGCACAACACAGAATGATTTCCTCACGACTATAAACACATGATGGTCAAAGGCTAAATTACTGTCTGTCTGTGTCTTCAAGTCCCTGACTACTGGGTCAGCTTGTCAATATGATAGTTTCCATTGGTGGATGACTTCCTGAAGGATACTGTATATGGTTACATCATCATCAGTACTTCACTTTAGCAATAGTCAACCCTCATACAAGATGGTACTGATCTATAACTTACAAGTAAAATACACTCAGAATGCCAGTAAAGGTTGTTCACCTAAGGCTACTACAACATAAAATGTAATTACCCTATTATAACATACCTCAGAATGTGACAGAAATATAACTATTTCTTAAAAGTGCTTTAAGGAAGGAGCTCCATGTTCCCCACAAACCCCCCCAGTATAGTGGTTTCACACCCATTACTTAAATATACTAACCACACAGTCACACTACTGCTACTGCAGTGAAATCACCACTATTATAGCAAAGTGAACAAGGGACACAGTCAGTTGTGACACAGAGAACAGGTGAAATAAATGGAGTCAACATTTTGTACTGCCCCCCTCTCTCTTTCTCTCTCTAAATATATATATATATATATGTGTGTGTGTGTATAAATGTATATATATTTGATATAGATATAGATGTTCACACACGCAAACAACCCCCACCCCATATTAATCTTGTTCAGAACTAAGACAAACTGCGATATCAAAAAACTTATAGAAGCCCTATTCAACACAGACTGGTCTTTACATTAAACCTTAACCATATACCTTGTATTGATTTTTAACCAACATTTTTATATTATGTCTAATTTGTTATAATTATTTAAACTGCAGGTGTGTTTTGTTTTATTTTTGAAGATTGTAAAATTATTCCTAAAATGCTTTGTAATAATTTGGAGCTTCTCTCCCCAGGCCTCTGCTGAAAATGGGTTTCTACCCAGTCAGCCTTTCCCAGTAATCAAATGTCAATCAATAAATAAACAATCCTAACCTTGGCACAGAAGTTTTCACCAGTGCATTAAAATCCTTACAGGGCACATTCTTCCCTATAATTTTCTCATTTCTACAAACAAAAAATAAATGATTGACTAATTCCTGAATTGAAATATCTTTTACTTAGAGATGGTAGGCATGGAGAAACAACCCCTCTTCTAGCAATAAACAACAATATATCTTACTCAGAATCTTTTACAAAATAAGCAGTAGAATGACACAAAGCTAGCATGTGAAAAAAAGTTTAAAATATTTGGCTATATCACCAAGACATTAGTTTTGTAAAGAAGTGAACAAACTCACCTGAAGGGATATTCGGAAAGCAATAGTTATAATTTCTCCTGACTTTCTCTCTGAATTCCCCAACTTGCCCCCCCCCCCCCCCCACATCACCTCTCTATGTTCTTCATGTTTACTTCAAACATGTCAAAACAAGCAACTTGGAACATCTTCATCAACAAAAACTGGCTGCCCAACAGGCATAGATGGACTCTATCCCTGGTTCATATACCACTGCAGGAACTTCCCTGCAATATATCTTCAAGTTCTCAAGAAACTGCCCAGAGACAGAATAAAATCCACACAGTTTTATTTACATTCCTCAAGAATAGGACCAGGATATAAGCACTTTCATCCCTAAGTTACAGTCTTAGCAAGAACTTCATTGGATACAAAAAACACTACCTGGAAGTTACCTAAATACATTTACAGACTATGACATCACTTCATTAATAATTAAGGGAACATCAAATACCCCGTACATTACACACCCCCACCATAAACACACTGAAAACTGAAACAAATATATACACTACTATAGTATCTATAGTAAAAAAATAATTAGTATAAAAAGTATAATCTAAAAATTAGAAAATGATGTATATGTCCAATACTATAAAAGTATTGGTTTATCTTTTTAAAGCTTTTAATTTTAAAAGGCTGTTGATGGAAATACTCTCATTTAAGCCTGGCCAGTGTACTGAATTCAAAAGGAATTTGCCAACTCTATTCTGCCTTTTCTAACAAAAATTGCCAAGCTCTCCCTCTTTCAGATGGACATGAAGTTTCCAGAATACAAACTTAAAAGTGTGTTCAGAATTTAATGAAATGTGTTTTGCCAGTGTATTGAACCCATAACAGTCCCTGATGTTGCCAAGGTGTTCACTTATCCTATTTTTGTTTACATTCGGTTTTTCCTATGTAAAAACATGAGCAGTTGCAACACAATGCACAGTAAACCGCTCTCTCAGTATTGCAACAATATCTACCTTTTATTTTCACCCTCACATTATTGATCATTATCTCATTGACTTCTAAAATATAGGGACAAAATTTGCAAGTCCCACATTTATATATATATAGCCTGTGATTGACTGAACTCGCTGATTTTCAAGCAAACTTTTTAAATTACACCCCTTTCTAAACACACAAATGGGTCTTTCACCTATAAACTTTGTTAGATCTCTATCACTACTCAAAAGTTTCCAATTTTTTTCAAGAATGTTTTTAGTATGGTGAGAGTCATTAGAAAAAGTTGTTAAAAAGCTTGATTTAAAATGATTCACGTCCCTATTCTGTAGTGAGGCATTAGGGATATTAGGTCCCAAGCTAAAAACTACCTTCTAATTCGGGTGTACTAACAGTGCATACGTCTGCAATATTATTAGTAGTAGACCTTGTTGTATAGTTTACTACATCTAGGATAGGTGGAAAAATGTCCATTTTGCCTTTTACAGATACCTTCATTCATAATCTCATCCAAAAGTTCAGTAGGATACTGTCTTTTAGAAAACATGTTTTTCAATTTACCACATTCCTTTAAAAAGGTCTTCCATAGTGTGACATGGTTACACCGGTCATCTTTGGAATACCAAAGATACATAAGGACATACACCAATCCCCCATGCCCCCCATTGTAGACGGAAGAGGATCAGTAACCCACCCATTGGCCAAGTTCCTTGGCATCAAACTAAAAAGACACCTTGTGGGGGAACCATTTTTGTGTATTGATTCCTGGTATTCGCACACACCATTAGTGACATAGAAATACCCTATCTAGATGTTTTATTAAAAAAGGACAATCAGAATAACAGGTTTTTAGCTGAATTCTTTTGTAAAGAAACTTATTCATATAGCTTCTTTCAGTTCAGTAGTTGTCACCCCTTCCCACAAAAATGGGGGATGATTAAGGGGCAATTTGTGAGAGCAACCCAAATGGTCACACTATGGGAGACCTTTTTAAAGGAATGTGGCAAACTGAAAAACATGTTTTCCAAAACAGGGTATCCTATTGAACTTTTGGATGAGATTATGAATGAAGTTATGAATAAAAGGCAAAATGGACATTTTCACCTATCCTAGATGTAGTAAACTATACAACAAGTCTATTACTAATAATATTACAGATGTACATGCTATTAGTACACCCCAATTAGAAGGTAGTTTTAGCTTGGGACCTAATATCCCTAATGCCTCACTACAGAACAGGGAGGTGAATCATTTTAAGTCCAGCTTTTTGACCACTTTTTCTAATGACGCTCCAATTTTTTTCAAGAATGTTTTTAATATGGTAACTTTTGAGTAGTGATAGAGATCTAAGAAAATTTATAGGTGAAAGACCCATTTGTGTGTTTAGAAAGGGGCATAATTTAAAACATTTGCTTGAAAAACGGCAAGTTAAATCAACCACAGGCTATATGCATAAATGTGGGACTTGCAAATTTTGTCCCTATATTTTAGAGGTCAGTGAGATAATGATCAATAATGTGAGGGTGAAAATACAAGGTAGATGTTGTTGCAATACTGAGAGAGTGGTTTACTGTGCATTGTGCTGCAACCGCTCATGTTTTTACGTGGGAAAGACTGAACATAAACTTAAAAATAGGATAAGTGAACACCTTAGGAACATCAGGGACTGTTACGGGTTCAATGCACTGGCAAAACACATTTCATTAAATTCTGAACACACTTTTAAGTTTGTTATTCTGGAAACTTCATGTCCATCTGAAAGAGGGGGAGCTTGGCCATTTTTATTAGAAAAGGCAGAATTGAGTTGGCAAATCCATTTGAACTCAGTGCACTGGCCAGGCTTAAATGAAAGTATTTCCATCAATAGCCTTTTAAAATTAAAAGCTTTGAAAAGATAAACCGATACTTTTGTAGTATTGGATATATACATAATTTTTAGATTATAATTTTTATACTAATTGTTTTTTTACTATGGATACTGTAGTAGTGTGTATACATTTGTTTCAGTCTTCAGTGTGTTTATGGCAGTGGTGTGTAATGTATGGGGTATTTGATGTCCCCTTAATTATTAAGGAAGTGATGTCATAGTCTTTAAATGTATTTAGGTAACTTCCAGGTAGTGTTTTTTGTATCTGATGAAGTTCCTGCTAAGACTGTAACTTGGGGACGAAAGCGCTTATATCCTGGTCCTATTCTTGAGGAGTGTAAATAAAACTGCATGGATTTTATTCAGTCTGTAAGCAGTTTCTTGGATTTTTGTGGCTTTGGACTTCTTTTTGACATATCTTCAGGTTCTGCCTAACACAGAATATCACACCAAATATATGGAAAATGCCATTATCTGCACAAATCCAAAACAAAATCTAACCCCATCAAAATTTCCCAGTACATGCTAATCTCTGTTTTCCATACGCTAGGCAAATTGCTTGAAGACATTATCTGTATTCATCTTAACCAATACATCACTATCTACAACCTTCTCTCCCATAAACAACATGAGTTCTTTTCTGGTTGGAGCACACTCAAAGCTTTATGGAACCTAACCAATCAAATACTACTAGCTATGGAAAGAGGACAGCTAACTGATACTGTCTTTATCAAACTTGGAAAAGACTTTGATCTCGTTCACTACTTCCTCCTCCTCCATCACCTTATACAAACAGGCATAAGCCCTCCAAAACTACCTCACTAATCACGTCGTCTTCAAAATTCATACCTCAATTTCTTCATTAGTTAGCTTTCTAAAAGGAGTACCACTAGGTTCCATGCTTGCTCCTCTATTATCCTTCATTATAAATAAGCTTCCCCTTGAGCTGCCTGATCTCCCCCACCTACTCTATGTAGATGATGTAATGCTGTTTCACACACACACACACACACACACACACACACACACACACACACACAGCTCAGTACCCAACCTCCTGAGGGATCTGCAAACAAGATTTTGTATCCCTAATCCAGTGGATCTCCAACAAACACTTCCATATAACCTCCAGCAAAACCCAAGTATGATTTTTGGCAACAAACTGAAATATTAAAAAAAAAACACAAAAAACTCTCTGTATATCTATGACCACAGTAATACCCAAAAGAAAACCGCTATTTTGGCATTACCACCCCCTTTGCCTTTTCCCTCATCCTCGACTATGGAAAGAAAAAGGTTAACTCCTTCCTGATATGGGCTAATAAAATCTCATCCTTTCTTAGGAAAACTTCCAGAACAGCCACAAGTAAAGGCATTCTACTATCCCAACATGAATACAGTCTCCTCCTAATTGCCCCATTAAAAACAAACTCCACGTACATTCAAACAATAGCCAGTACAATCTGTAGATTTATTATCCAGTCCACTAAAAAAAGAAAGCCACTGTAAAACACTAAAAAAATCAAAAGGGATCCCTGTTCTTCAACAAAGTGTTGACCTTCTCCTAGAATCCCAACTATTCAAACTCATGCTCCTTTAGCAGCTAAACTAATTAACCTTCCTCTTGAACCTTCAGAAACCATAGCCAGAATTTCCCCATACTGCATTCCTCCTGAAATAAACTCTATTGGTATAGATTGTTGGTTCTCTATCTTGGGTCAAAAAATGTAAGAAAGCATTTCCCACAAATAAGACTGTTTATCTTTCCCAAAATGTAGGACTTTACTAAAGGCCCACCTCCTGTTATCAGTCAAATGCGATTGTGCCTCATTTAGTCATATCACCTAATCTGAGCTACATTACTTTCTCATTCTCCTGCTAGAAAAACTTTAACAGTCCTTGACATGCCACATTCTGTTGTACCAGTCTATGCTTCTCACTCACGTAGTCATTTGCTTAACACAACTTCTCCTTCCAACTGCTCAGACTCTGTCATCTTTCTCTCCACTCAGCTACCCTATCACTTACACTTATATACATTACTGTAGTTATCATACAGACACCTCACTCTGTAAATAAGATTTGTCTTGCGTTATTGTAAAAAAAATGTATATTACAATTGTATACAATCCTTCTGTTTTTGTCAGCTATAGTGGTATATTAAGGATCTGTATTTTCGTTATACTCTTGCTCTCTCAATGAAAATTTTGACTTTTTATTCCCCGGGCTGAAACTAAACGTTGTCATTTGAGATCACTGTTATATCCCAGTAAACAATTTTTAAATAAATATATATGCATATGCACATATATTACAGACCAATATAGTTATATGTGTATCTGTGAATGTGCATATATGTGTGTGTGTGTGTGTGTGTGTGTGTGTATATATATATATATATATATATATATATATATATATATATATATGTATGTATGTATATATATATATATATATATATATATATATATATATATATATATATGTATAGAGAGAGAGAGTGTTACGAAAAGAGATTTTCTAAAGTAAGGTGCAGGTTAAGGTTGGTATGCATTAGTAAGATGGTGCATGGTGGTGATGCCTCCCTGTCCTCCTTTGTAATATGTGCTATCCCTAACCTTGCCACCTTACTTTAGAAAAACTTTCCATAACAATATCATTATTTAGACAATCCATGTTCTATGGTATTGGTATGGTTTAGGAGTTTTGTTGTTTGTTTGCTTCATTTTAGTGTATTTTTACTGTAACTTGATCAGAGAGGTAACGTGTATGACCGCTTTTTGCTATAAATTTAATGTGAGTTCTTTTCTGTACTTTGAGTATACGAATTTTGATGTATCAGCATTATGAACTGCCAGTACTGTGAATGTCTACATTTTTATCTGTCATCGTGTGATCTGTGTATATCTGTCTATCTATGGGATTCCTAGGTTTTGTTGAAAAGATAAAAAGCGTGTGCAAATGATAAAAAAGTCAGCTGTTTGAATTTTTCAAAATTACCATTTTTTTCACTGTGAGATATAAGAGAACAGCATGGATTGTGGAGTTTTCCCTTCCTCCACTGGAGTGCAGTTTCTGAACTGGTATATTTAATGCAGGGGGATGTAGTGGGCTTGCCCCTTCACAACAAATATATATATTTTTTGTTTAGTTGTGGATCAGTCATTTGTGCTTGATCATTGAAAGATGTGTTTTTAAATTTCAATAATATTCTCATAATATATAAGCATAAGTTCGTGAATATAATATCTAAATATATAAATGCATACACATGCACAAATATAAGTAATACAAGAAAATCAGTATTCATACTCATTGGAAGGCATCTTAGTAATTTTGCAAGCTACTATTAATAAATCAGACTTTGACAGGTATGCATCTAGATTTCTAATGCTGGTGTGTGTCTTGTACCTTGTTTCCTTTCACCGTTGTAAACAAAATATTTTCTTCTTTTCATCTAGCCAGTGCTTGCATAATATGTCATCCTTCTTCGTAAAGGAACAGCTGAGTACAGTTGGGTGCATTAGCTTAAGTGTGAGCCTGAACTGACAGGAATGTTGAAAATACACACGTGTCATAATTACTTTCATCTCCTCATGAACTTTTTATTGCTTATTAGAATACACTCATAAAGCCTTTTTAACCTACTGAATAGTGGTGAACATATTGGTTTTAATCACTGCCACCTGAAGACCAGCCTCTTTTACACTACTATTTATTGTCTCAAGCCTATTTCCTGTAATACATTCACATAGTTATTCCTGGAACAACTCAGATTTATCTTTGTAAAGGGAGAGTCCAATTTAGTCATTCAGAGATAATTAGTTTCACATGGCGTGTGTTTATTTGCATTTCTGTGCTTTGAAAAGGTCATAATTTTTTTTTTCCTTTTTGTAATTTATTTGCGAGCTGTTCAGTGGGTTAGGGCAGGTTGCATTTTGAAGCAAGTCAATAAAATAAGTTCAACAGAAATACATATCCGTAACACCGGCCTAGTATGCAGTATGAAACCTGCTTTACAACAACAACAGTAAGCAAAGTGTATCTGAAACTCAGCTGAACTAATCGCCATTCTTTTCCCGGTGACCGTTACTCCCACTGCTTTCTAGATTTCTCCTGGAGTTCATGCTTTCATTACACATTTAGAAATGAGAATGTGTTAACCTGGAGAGCCTTGATCTCCGAAACATTTTCACTCAAAGCTATTTGTGATTCCAGCTTCACGAAGCTTTGTCCCGAAACAGAAACTGCCCTCTGAAGGGCTTTCAGACGCACACAAAATACCTATTCACCACACTTGAAGCACTGATTAACCCTCAGTCTGTTGTTGTTCACCGAGTTCCTGATATGAAAGTAGTTAATTTTGTATAATGAGATGCCTACCTACCCATATATGTTGGCCCACCACTTGATTGTTGCTTACAGTATATATGCTGGAGGTCTAGAGGTTGGTACGGATTGGGGCAGTTCAACAAAACCAGGTAACTTTGAATATATTTTTTGTCTTTCATGGAGCATGAGATTTTGTCTCAACAAACTCTAACCATGTTACAAATGCCTACTGAGATGAAAATAAGATAAAAGTTCTTTTTATTTTTGCTGACCTTTGCTGTTGAATTGTCCTGCACCAGACTTATGAACTTTCTAGCAACTGTGTCACTGTTAGTGATAGTTTTGTTTAGACTGGGGTAGCAAAACTGTCTCTCATCTCCCCGCACCACTGTAGCACAAATAGTCTTGTCTGTGTTTTCATTCGTTGACTCTGCATGCAACTGAGAGCATTGAAGTAACTATACAAAATGATACACAGACACACAGATTCATTCATATTCTTTGAATATGTAGAATAATCAAGTCTAGCAGGTTTGCTTTTTGTAAACCTTACTTTTGATCATAGACAAAAACGGCTTTGTATTAGAAATGTACCTTGCAGGATGCACAGGATGTAACAAGTCTCGGCAAACCCCACCCACCATCCAACAATTGGTGAAAATAAAGTGTTATTCATACCGATGGTAGCATGAATATTCATTGTATATTCTAGTTTGCCCTTTTCCTCAAGGTTGTGCAATCTCAGAGTTACAATATTTAATTAGTGGGGGTGTGGGGGAGTGCAAAAATGAAAGAAAAAAAATGCAGTCTTTCCATACCACTACTTGCGCTTTTTACCTATCAGTCACTGAAGCTACACCCACTTCTGCTCAGACCAGCCTGTGAGGTACTTTTCTAATACTGACACTACATTAATTGCAACCCCTTTGATAGGTTCACATTCCATTTTGGACATCAGGGATTCACAAGGACAACCAATATGTCCAGGATTAGATGTTGGCATCTCCAGTGGATTGTGCTGCTACTGATGCCACCAATGATCCCCCTGGCTGATGTCACTGTACATGATGGATGCTGTTAGAGATTCATGAATAGAAACTTATTTTATGTGAGATGTGATGTGAAATGGGGTTTGTCTGTTTTTTTTTCCCCTAACTGCAATTACAAGTTAGGTTGCCAGAGGATGATTTCACTGCTCATGCAAGGCATCCTTGAATGTGTGACTAAATGTTCCTTATGAATGCTGATACATCAAGGAACATAACTAATGCATTTTTAGCAGGCATAATGGTGGTACTAGCAAATGTGCTGTTATGAGCCAAATGTCAGGGACGTGGAGCACAACATTTTGTCTACTTGCAAAAAAAAAACTGAAATGTCATTCCACTTCTGGAAACAAAAGAAGAATATGAAAGGAATGTATGGACATGCCTTTCTTACCATGTGCCAGCATGACTAGTCATCTCTGATTTGTTTTAAAATGTAAATATTTGTAAATGTGTCCTAGGGTAGGCTAGACCTATGCATTTAGTATAATGCAATGCCTTCTTTCTTTTAGCTGAGATTGCGCCATCCTGTCTTCTTACAGTCATGCAGAGTATCATGATAAAGTCTTATGGATAATAAAATCCTGGAATTCACTGGAATGTCTGAGTGTCGTTCTCGCTGATGTCCTGGCAATATCTGTCAGTTGCCCCCTGTCATATAACCATATAGGGTCTTCACATGACAGTCATTTAACTTAATGTGGTTCTACTTTTAAAATGAAATGACTTTGCTTGGCCTTTCCTGTGTACCCAACGTTTGTCAAAGTCCTGTATATGATGGTAGAGCCCTTGCAAGAAAAGAGAATTGTATAGCTGCCCTGCTGGGTTAGTGGTATGTGCTGCTCCTTTCAGGGGATGCCCTAACAACAATCCTTGCTTGAAACCTTCTGTGGTTGCAGACCACTGAGATTGTATCAGCTAGAAGTCCACTCTTGTCCTGGGGCAAAAAAAAAATCTTTTCACTGGACTGGAGTTTAGTTTAAGCTGTAGCTGCTCACAGACAAGGCCCAGGAGAGCATAGCCTAGGCATCCCAGGTGACGATACTGAGGTTGACAGAATCCCATACCCTGTCTGCACCTTTTGGGCCTCATAGTTATCATTTTACTATCCTGCTCACCAGCATGTGTATGACAGTGCTTCACTAGACAGTAAAGTATCAGTGGTCATTGACTTCATCCCCTACCAAAGTGGTACATCCTGGAGTTTCATACAGTCTCTTACCCTGTGTTATAGGAAATGTTGCCCCCACATCCCATTTATTTAATCATTTTCTGGGGTCACACTGCTTTTGGATAAGGATCCAGACGTAGTGAGTGGTGATTTTGTCCTTGGCTAATAAGACTGCTTCCCAAACACCCTGACATGCATTCTGATTATGTCAGAACCTGTCACTAGATACAGGGTGGTATACTGCTTCCACAAGGTTCAGTGTAAGTGAACCCATCCTCCAGATGAACTCATTACATATTCTTTTAATGGGGGCTTCACTTTGGGTAGAGGAGCCCACTTAGGATGCTGTCTGGTGAAGGATAAGGGTTCCATTGGTTTCAGGTTCTGGCGATGTATTTGAGACTAGAACATCTCATACTTAACCTGTAGTACCAGAGAATGGTTTGGTACATGAAAAAGCAGTGGGATATGCAGTCATAACCCCTGTCCAGTGCAGTGTTGTATGCTTGGCAGTGGTTTACAAACTTGGCATCTAATTCACAGTTCACATTCCAGAGGAGGTTACTGGGCCTGGTGGATTCCCTCAGCTGCAGTCTGAGCTATCTTCTGTAACTGAAAATAATGGAGACCCGTATCAGTGTCGCCTAGGAGTATGAGATCCCAGTGACTTAATTTTTCACCACACAGGAAAATGCGGTCCCTGACCCATTTCTGCTCAGTTCATTAGGACAAGGAAGAGTTAGTGAGGGCCACATTCTCACTCTTTAGTAACGGAGTTATTTCTCTGTGCCTTTAAACTTTCCCTCATCTCTTTATAAAACGCAAAGAAAAATCAAAACTCATCCTTATCACTGGGATCATACCATAGATAATTTGAGGGGACCCATCCATGGAATAAAGCATTTAGGAATTGCATCTGTCCATTATTAGTAGAAAGGGCAGTTCTAGGGTAAATTATCTGTTTCCCATCCATAGACCTTGGTTGTACTTGAAAATGGACAGTGATAAACATTGTTTTATGTGAAGGAGGAGTCTGTTTGATATCAGCAGTATCCTTGGTGAAATAGACCTGTCCCTCCAAACCTTTCTACTGATGCGGGAGAAGAGATTTAGATCCCCAGACCAAGTATTTCTAATGCCAGTTGACTTGCTGATGTGCAGTAAATTAAGCAGTAATGGATCAGAGATTGTCTTGTATGCTAAACACATCACTTCTTAGCAGTCTATAGTATAGGACATAATGTTTAGGCATTGTATCCTTTTAGCAAGGTATCTCTGTGGGCTTTCCAGTTGTTGCATGTGTCTGGACAGATGCATGCCAAAGGGGACATTATATTCAATGACTGGCCTAAACAGGGTTGAATAAAGGGAGACAATGACATCCCTTTGTTGAGAAGTTGTCCAATATAGAATATACAGTCATTGTACTTATTCTTGTACTGGAAAAGTGTATTCTGTATCACGTAATGTGCTGGTGATTCTGACCTGCCTCAAACAGATTTGCCTTAGATTTTGATGATTCTCTGTTGGTGATACATGATTCCACTTTTGCTGGGTTATAATACCCTCATGGAATCCAGATCCTTGGCATTGCACTGGTTTGTCATGCAGCTTCTCTGGAGGGTTCTACACCTTAGCCTACAGTGGGACCTGAACTTCTTGAGTGATAGGCTTTCCATTCTCCCTTCGGACCAGCTTCTGAGAGGCACATTGTCATATACCGTACTGATATCTAGCGACTTTACATCTACTAGGATGCTTGTCCATTGCCCCCCCTCCCCCCTTAATCAGTTATTGAGCTGCATTGTATTTGATAGGCAGGACCTCTTCAATATGAATCCATACCTGTGGTGGTGGTGCTGCGATAGCATTGTCGCCTCACAGTAAGACGCTGTCCGGTTCGATTCTCAGCTAGAGCGTTTTCTGCATGGAGACATGCATGAATGGGCGTACCTTCGTTGAAGGTTGTGCGTCAGGGCTGGTAACTCGGCACGTAAAAATCAACTACCAATCATTAGCGGACCAGAGTTCTGCTGTGGCGACCCCTAACCGGGAAAAGCCGAAAGACACAACAACTTGTGGTTATCTCCTAATCATTAACATTTTTCTAAACTTTACCAGTAGAACTTTAAGAGTTTAGTTGCAAGTTCACTTAATGTCTTCATCTTGTGAAAGGCACCAATGTAGGTACCCTGAAATTCTTGAGTACAGCCTCTGGTTCCCAGTTTTGTCACCTCTGCTGATTCCCTCAGTACCTAATGATAATTCAGAACCTGCACCAAATTTCATCTGAGCTGCAGCAAATGGTTCAGCTCTTCCCTTCTCACTCTCCCATCACTTCATTTATCTCCCCTCAGTGCTCACACTCTTTCCAGTTGGTTCCCTTCCTGTCTAATAGTATGGGTGGGAAATCACAATTTATTTCCTCTTGCTCCTTGGACTCTCTATAGTTGGTCTTCCTGCAAGTCCTCTTTTTCTTCCTTTACCCGTTTACACTTACTAAAAACTGATACATTTCTTTTTTCTATTCTTCCTCCTTCTGGTTATCCATCTTTTTAACAAACATTTCACTGTCCTTTCAACCTTTACTGGCCTTTCCTTTGCTACTGCTTTACTTGTTCCTCTTCTCTCTCTCTCTCTTCCTTCACTGTATTTTTTTTTTACCAGTCTCTTCACTCGTATTACTCTCTCAACCTCTCCATTAACCTGCCTCAGCTATCATTTCATTTTCTTTTTCCCCTGTTGCAACCTCCTGTGGTATTGCTTTTCCACATTGTTGTTCACTTCTATAGCTCAGTTATTGTGGCCCAATGCTTCCATACTTATGTGTGGCTTTAATTTTGTTGCCTAATTCTTTACCTCTTTATAGTGTCAGACTGGAGCCATGGCAGAAGCAAAAATCCCAGAAGACTGAAATCCATAATCTATTATGAAAAGACAAGTAGCATGCATGCTCAGCCATGGATAATGATGTATGTTACCTGTGTTTTATAAATTACGGGAAGTAAATCTGCTGTGAAGCACTTCACTGCTATCAAAATGTATGGTATAGTGGCTGTACTTCATCAAAGAATCAAAAGCTAAAATGCAATTTGTAATGTATTAACATGTTTGCAAAGGGATGGGAGTCTTATTTTAGGCTGCAAGATTGTACAGCCTTAGAGAAAGGAAAGTCACAGATTTTTGCAAGACAAAAAAGCAAGTACTTTGTTTTCTTGAGAGCTGGTGGCCTTGCAGTTGAAATAAATAAGTTGTAGGATTGTGAGAACACAGCTCCATGCAGGGGTGCAGTGAAGCTTGACACTGCAAACATGATGGTTCTAAGGTTGTAAAATAGTAACAGTTGCATAGATCTGTTTCACATGTAAAAAGACCAAAAATGATTCAAAATTTTCTGGTGCAATCAGTACGTTTATAATTCAGCTTTTGAACATTTCAGGTTATCTCTGTAAGGATCCTTGCTTTGAGCAAGGAACCTCAGTATCTGTTTTAGTCCACCACAGTCTTTACTTTGCCTGACAGTGACTCATACTGTTAAGTGCTTCTTTCACATGTCTGTCCCACTCCTCCTTTGCTTATTAACTGCATCGAGAGTACTTCAGTAGTCCAATCTGTTAACTGTATTCCTAAGCCTTTCAGTCCCTATCACGATTGTGTCTGGTGCTTTTTGACATTGCATGATAATCTTTTCTTTCCCTGTCCTAATTTCATTGCTAACATGTCTTTCCTCAGTCCTCTAATCCACCATCCTAATCAGCCTCATGTTTGCTGTACTGTATCCCTTCCATTATATACACACTCACTCCCCCAGCCCTTTATCTTCCATGTCCTTTCTGAAACCATTGCACCCCAAAATCAGCATATTCAAGCCCTTGTATGCTACATCACATCTTTCTGTCATCAGTACCTCCCTCATGGTTTAGTTTAGCCCTTTACTTCTGACATTGCAAAACATCATGAGTTTCCAGTCATTCCCATTCATTTTACATTGTCTTCCACTTTCCTTTTCAGTCACTCTCCCTTCCTTTCCACCCACTTAATTTTCTGTGCTAATACTTTTCCTTCTCTCTCACTCAACTTTTTCATTCTCTGCACTCAGATGTATGCTGCCTCTGGCAGTATATGTTGACATTTTCCTATATACTCCCCCATTATCCTATTATGCCCCCATCACAGGTCACTGCATCATAATTTTACCAGCTCACTGAATTTCTCAGTTCTGTCCTGCCATGCTATAAAATGCACATCTTACCTAGTTATGTTAGTCTTTTTTTTTTGGTTCCTCTACCATTCCTTAATATTACCCCATGAGGACACTTTTGCCCCTTTCTTACTTTTGTGTGAGAGAACTAATGTAAAAGGGTAAGTAAAGGCTATGCTTTTCTACCTTTTTCAGTGGATCAAGCATTTGTTCCTTCAGGTTCATAGCACTAAAATGGCATGTTTCATATTCTGTAACTGCAGGACTGCCCTGTCGTCCTGAACAGTTAAGAACCTGTTTGCGCTGTTAACCATAATTTAACCGTAACTAATGGTATTGTATTGTACATGTGATTTTGTCCCCAGTGCTTCGTATTATTCACAACGCTTCTCTTTGTGTGTTTTGATGAGACAGTTTTTCCTTAAGTTCAGAAGGCAGAAACCTTGTTTAATGCTCATTCACAGATGTATTACAGAACTTCTACCACACTTACAAAAATGAAATAAAATGTAAGCCCACAGAAGGCTTTGTGTTAGAAAGGCACTAGACACAAAATACATTTTTATAATCCATGACTCCAAAGGTTTACATGTGTTTTCTTTATATACTAGTGAGCTGAATTTTTGGACATTAAATTGTCTTCCAGATGTTATGCCTCAAGTGGTTTTCCAGTGCTGTCCATCATTGTAGCCAAAGTCCATTTGTGAGTCATTCATGGGCTTCAAAACAGCACTCTTGTTGGACAGTTTTGACAGAAATCTCCACTCAGAATAATTGACTCTCCGCTCACCCCACTTCTACAAGGAACAGGTAACTGATTGACCACAAGCAACTGAAAATGTCAGTACCTAAAAAAAACAACCCGTATAGCACTCCCATTTGGGGGCTTTGCCAACCCCCTCCCCCCACAACCATCATTTGCTTTAACTTCATGGTCACACAACCATGGATAAAGTAGAAAGGATGACCTGATTAGCTGCATCTGATTCATTTTTGCAGTCCCATTTGCTGTATAGGACAAGTGAATTAGGAAACGTAACATCGCAGAATCAGGAGTGGGGAAATATGCAGTCAGGTACTGAACACTCGTAAGGAGGCCCAGAAAAATGCATGTCTATTAAATTCTCTGAACTGAAAAACTTTCTGCAAGCTTAGTCAGACAAGCACACAGCAGCATACTACAGTTAATACAATGTTTTTGAATTGAAGCAGCCCATTAGCATTGTAATATTATTTGGTGTGTGTGTGTGTGTGTGTGTGTGTGTGTGTGTGTGTGTGTGTGTGTGTGTGTGTGTGTGTGTGTGTGTATACAGTACCATACCTAGGTTGGATGAAGGGGCAGCTGCCCTGGGCACAAAGGGTGGGCTGCAGCACTCCATGTGTGGTCTAACTGTAATATATGCATACTACAAATGTACCAAGCAGTTTGCTGCAGTTTAAACCAAAGCTTTTTTTAATAACTCAAGTGCTTGAGGACCATCTGCTCAATGTACATAAACTGTATCAGCTGCTTGTTACAAATGTAGCAAGCAGTTTGCTACAGTTTAAGGAAAAATAAGAGCTTATTCCTTTCTTATTTACTGTTAGCTATGGAATGAGGGGCCGAAGTGGGGTGCAGAAACAGGATGTGATTGGCTTCAGCATTTCAGAAGCAATAGGTAAGATCACAGACCTTTTTTTGCTTCTCAACCATCTTAGGGGGTACCTAATTTGGGACTGGCTGTAGGTGCTGGATGAGCCAGCTACACTTGTGTGTGCACACATAAGATCATAGGAGATTATTAGGCTATCGACCCGGAGGTCATTTTATGCCTAGTCATTTCAACCCAATGTAATACCACAGAAGTGCTAGTCATTATCCAAGATTGCATTTAATGATGATTGCCCATGTCCAGGTGGGTTGTGGACTCTATCCCCAGTAGGAATTTACAGTGCAGACATACATCTCTCTTTTCATTTCCCCAGCGTAGTTGGTAGGTACTCTAGGATCATTACTTCTCCCCAATTAGTGTTTAAGGTTCATTGTACTCATTTTGATTTTTACTTCCCACTTTCAGTTTACTTGATATTGTCATCTGTATCCACTTCTTAAATACTACTACAGCTGGCAAACAGGTAAGTTGATATTGTCATCTGTATCCACTTCTTAAATACTACTACAGCTGGCAAACAGGTAGGTTGATATTGTCATCTGTATCCACTTCTTAAATACTACTACAGCTGGCAAACAGGTAGGTTGATATTGTCATCTATATCCACTTCTTAAATACTACTACAGCTGGCAAACAGGTAGGTTGATATTGTCATCTATATCCACTTCTTAAATACTACTACAGCTGGCAAACAGGTAGGTTGATATTGTCATCTATATCCACTTCTTAAATACTACTACAGCTGGCAAACAGGTGGGTTGATATTGTCATCTGTATCCACTTCTTAAATACTACTACAGCTGGCAAACAGGTAGGTTGATATTGTCATCTGTATCCACTTCTTAAATACTACTACAGCTGGCAAACAGGTAGGTTGATATTGTCATCTATATCCACTTCTTAAATACTACTACAGCTGGCAAACAAGTAGGTTGATATTGTCATCTATATCCACTTCTTAAATACTACTACAGCTGGCAAACAGGTAGGTTGATATTGTCATCTATATCCACTTCTTAAATACTACTACAGCTGGCAAACAGGTAGGTTGATATTGTCATCTATATCCACTTCTTAAATACTACTACAGCTGGCAAACAGGTAGGTTGATATTGTCATCTATATCCACTTCTTAAATACTACTACAGCTGGCAAACAGGTAGGTCTCTTTTTCTGTTTTTTTTTTTTTTTTTCTGTAACAAGAAAATGGTATTCCTTTGGCCAGAAATGCTGGTGGGAAACTTGTTTTTCGGTAGACAGTACAAGTTACTTATTAAAAACATTCCGTTACTTCCTGCCAACAAAACTTCAAGAAAAGCACTTCCACAGAAATCTGTGAAATATATTCTAAGAAATGGCAAGAGTTTAAAAAAGTTCCTTGGGTGAGGAGCTAAAATTAAAAAAAAAGTCAGCTTAGGTAAAAAGTGTTAAAATGAAATGTATCCTTTGTATTTCTTTAGCCTCTGAATTGCTGAGCATTTTCAGAAGGTCAGTACCCAGAGTACTAGCTGCTTTTGGCTGCTTTGGCTATGTTTTTGCTCTTTGTATTTAAAACCCTGTGGCTCCACAATGAGACATTTGTTTGTGATCATTTTAGGGAGTGGTGTTGGCATAATTATCTATAAAACTTCTTTAGACATGGCAGCTTCTACTCTCAAAAACTAAGTAAGAGATGAATCTTGAATTTTAATGAAAAAAAATCAAATTTTAATATCATTTTTTTATACAGAAGCACATGCACAGGGATTCAGAAAGAGCCCCAGTGCTGCAGATTTGTTATTCAGATAACATGTTAACTGCAATAAGGAAAGACCTCATTATCAGCTAACTAGCATGTCTGTGAATTGCCCTTAACTACCTACAGTGCAAATCAGCACTTTCCTGTGGCAGTTAACACTGGCCGCACATGCATTATGTTTGCAAAGATACCCCCTCATTAATTTTCCCACACACCCCCAAAACCCCTCTTACCTGTCCCCAAGTTGTCAGAATGTCCCCAGTGTTTCTTTTTATTTCTTTGTCCCTTTTCTCAAAGTTACAGATCTTTAAATTCAGTCAATAATGCCAGACATCAGAGGTTGATAATACTTAGTGTTAGTAATGCACATCCAGATGCTAGAGCTGTTGCTGTATTAACTTTCTAAATGTGTCCAAGTAATACAGTGAAAATTCTTCCTCGTGACGTCTACTGTTCCTCCTGGCTTTGTACTTTGTACACATTTATAACTTATACTCTAATGCCAAAGTATTGCAACCTAATTTGAACAGCACAGTGGTGCAGCAGTAGTGTTGTTGCCTCACAGCAAGAGGTTCTCCAGTTCAATTCTCAGCTGGGGTACCTTCTGTGCGGAGTCTGCATGTCCTCCCTGCATTTGTGTGGGTTTCCTCCGGTACTCCGGTTTCCTCCCACGTTACAAAGACATGCGTCTGGAGCATTTCTCCCCGGGTCTCAGCTGAAAATTGGCTTTGATCCAAGTTGGACTTTCCCGGTAAACAAATGTTAAATAAATAAATAAAATAAATAGAATTGCAGTAAAACAAACTATTGCACAGCAGGGTAGATACTACAACAAAAACACACACTGCTAATTACTGTCACCTAAAAAATATATGGCATCTAAGTAGTCAGCATTGCTATTACTTCATCTCCTATCACTCTGCCTAATGTTCCCATAAAATCTATGACAGTCTAACAAACCCCCATAATATATCAATGCCACCTTTCCTTAAACAACTCAGGCCAACACTGTCATCCTCAAGTAGTGTTCCCACCACTGCATCATAATTATCACCCTCATTATCTTACAGCTTAAATGGCAATACACCATTTTCATCAAATATCCCTCCCAGCCTTAAAATGCAATCTCTACTAACACAGGTGAGTGCACAATACCCAGAATTTGCACCACCTTTTTCCAATTGTAGTCCTCCTCCTCCAAAGAAGCAATGCTGAATCCAATCCAGGACCACTAACTCAGTACATCTTCCAAATAAATGATCCATTTAAAAATCTATCTGGTAAATTCAAGTAGCATCCATAACAAGTTAGGATGATCAGATGCCTCCCTTGCCTACTACAGCCAAGGTAGAGTCACAATAACAGAATCATAGATAATGAAGACTCACTCTAAGCTACGTTTTCTCTGGCTTTAGCAATATTAACAGCCCAGAAAACAAGTGAAAGCACATTATTCTTACATAGGGCAAACCTTCAAATTACAAACTGTCACCAACCAAAAGTCAATAATGACCATAACTGTATTTGGATAATTGTCATACCACTAGGTAAGTCAGAAAAGTGTTTTAATGCCACAGCTTTCATCCCTCCAGCCAAGACATTTTAGTAATAAAACATTATTATCAACATTACAAAAGTAAGCCCACTGTTACCTTAGGTTCTCAACATCCTTTGTGTCAAAGGTACATCACAGTATGAACACCTCACAGCCATGGGCTATATACATATCCTAAAACAACCCATCAGAACTAACTTTAATTCAGGCCATCGTTCCCTATTAGACCTTTTTATGGCTAACACACACCACTCTACCACAGCTGTGTGTGTGTTTCCCACTTCCTCAGTGAACACTGTCAGTGTCCACTCTCCTTCTCTGCCACAGCCTTTGTAAGTAAATTGTCCCCTAGTGGAGTAATCTTTTGCCTAAAATATAACAACATTCTAAAAGTTTTCTGTAATCCTTTAACCACTAATATTACAGTGCTGCAACCCCAAAACAGCATCCATAGATCTAACTGCTCCATTACAATAAGTACAAGAGGTTCCTCACTAAAAGAATACAGGGCATAAGTAAAATGTCCTATGCAGACCGCTCCAAGGCCCTATCCCTGTATTCTGTCTCCTATATGCTTTTGAGGGGAGATCTATGCCTAGCATACAGGGCATTGTTAGACCCCAGTCTGATGGACGTCCTTCATATCCACAAAACAAACAGCACCAGAATTACCCATTCTAAAGACTTAAACCTTGCCTGTGATATAAATAGGACCTGCTGGAGAAACAGGTATGTACCCCAGAGACTACCCCATCTCTCCAAAAGGCTTCCCATCCATGTGAGGCAGAGCTCCACCCTAACCCAATTCAAGTGCACCTTGACTATTTGATGGGGAACAGGAAATTCATCCCTGGTTTGGCACCACAGGCAACATGTGAATGGCTCCTCTCCAAGGCCTCTACTTGTAAATGTTTTGTCTCCAAGCCCCTGCTTACACTTATCAAGGGTATCAGAACTTGTCAGAGATTTGGGATGCATGGTTAGGCTTAAAAAGGCCCTTGTCGTCATTAGCCTAGTAAACACTTATGAACCTAAAATTCTTGAAAAAAAAATCATCTCCAGTCAACTGTCAACCTTCATCAAAACATACAGCATTATCTCTTCTCAGCAACATGGCTTTTGTACAGGTAGAAGTAAGATGCCCTCTATCAAAGCTGATATCCTAAAATGGTAAACAAACTGGAGTAGTGTTTATCAGCCTTACTAAAACCTTCAGTTAAGTCAGTCACAGCCTACTAGGCAGCTATGAGTTAAAAGTGTCTCTTCTCTTCCCCTTCAGTGCCCATCACAGTAGGAACCCTACAAGGATCAGTTCTATCACACCATACTTTTGCAGTATTCACCAGTAACATTTGCTCTGGTATACCCTCCCTACCTATACTTATACATGTAAATGACATGGTAGTAAATATATTTCAGCCTTCCACGGATACAGTCAAGACCTTCAGAAAAAAAAAAAAAGCTTGGACAATTTGAACTCCTGGCTTACCAAAAAAAGGCAGGCTATGTCATACCTCATAAAAGTTTGCAAAACTCATACAGACTAAAAAATCCATATCAGAACAAGCCTTCCCTCTGAAAACTGTAACAATATTCTGCTACCTAAGACCCTGCATAAATCAAAGCCTAAATTTGTAGCACTGCATTATAATAATGAGACCAAAGATTCACAGCCTTCTCTTTTGGTCATGGAGAATCTCTTATTTCTTTTCCCCAGAAAGTACAGGAGTCATAGCCAAAAGTATACTTGTGAAACAATTTCAATACAGCTTCCACTTTTTGTGGCAGCCTCTCAAAAGAACCGTAAAATTCTGCAGGTTGCAGTTAACAAAATATAACAATTTGTAACTCTTTCTCCCAGGAAGAAGCAAAATTGACATCTATTAACAAAAGCCAAGTGGCTTTTGTAAAACAACTTGCAGATGTAATGCTATGCTCCTTTATAAAGTCACTAAAGGTGAGGCATTTAACTAGTCTGCTAACTGCCTTTTAATTAGGCAAACTGCAACTTCCACTCTCAAAACCTTAAAACTCCTTTGCGTCACACTTCTTGAATAAACACTCAGTGCCCACAGCTTCTCCATACTTACCCCTAAATTGTGGAAATCCCTTCTTATATTACTTAAAGACAGTATCTCGTAACATCTTCAGAAAAGAACTAAAAAAAGATCTACAAGTCACTGTTGCTCATAAATGCTTTCAAAACTACCTTCATCACAGCCCCCCAAAAATCATACTATAACAAATGTGCTAAGCAAGATATTTAGATATTGTCTAAATGTATATTCAACACTGGAATGGATTACATATTTAGCATAGGTCTCAAATTCCATGTCTACCACATTTTTCCTTATATTGTTAATATTATCTAAGTTGTTATTACTACATCAGATACTGTTAATCAAAATAAATCACATACTGCATATTGTTTCAGCTCAAGCTGTAAATTGTTATCCCTTTTCATTCTTTTTTTCCTCAGTTTGGAAATGGTCCATTGTGATTGGAGTATACCGGATTCAACGAACACAATTTTATTTTATTTATTTATTTAACATTTGTTGACCGGGAAAGTCCGGCTAGGTTCCACAGATCCTGTTTTCAGCGGAGGCCTGGAGAGAAATGCTCCAGAAGCATGTTTTTAGAAAATAGGGTACCCTACACAAATAGGTAGACAGGCAAGCTAGTACTGAGAAAAAAGTAAAGCTCTCTTCAGTGATCATGTATCTTGACAAAAAAATCAAAGTTAACATTAAAAAAGTTATCAAAGGAACTAAAAACACAATCGGAAATACAAAGACATCCCATGAACATAGATTAGCATTAGATGCTAAAGACAATTATAAATCCTTCTTTAGTTACATTTTGAAACTAAGAATTAACACCCAACATTCTGTTAAGTTTTCTAAACTGGCACTACATATTTGAATCCAGTAGATATAGTTAACATACTAGGAAACAAATTCAGGACAAATTTTTCCTTCTGAAATAACTATGCAAGTGCCACACATCTCTCAGAACATCAAATTTATTTATTATTTATTTTTATTTTACATTTGTTGACCGGGCTAGTCTAGCTGAATACATGTCCTTTTTCAGTAGAGGCCCGGGGAGAAAAGCTCCAAACATGAAGAGAAAACACAATACACTTACATGTGGTAGAAATAGCATAACATAAAGACAAAAGAAAACAATGAGCTTATATACTAATTAAATACATTCACAGAGTTGTATAGACAACTTAAAAATGGTTACGTTGTGAGGCCAAGAGGTTAAGTTATTAAACTTTGGGATAGGGAAGAGACTAAAGTGGAAAAAGACCTTTGAGATTAGTCTGGTTTAGGACATGGGCATAACCAGTGAGACTTGAAGAATTCTTTGAGGTGATTTTTGAATTGATTAATCGAGGTCATGAGTCTTAGGTTGTTTGGTAGGGAATTCCATAGCTTTCCGATGGAGTTGGCATAGAGCTAGGGACTTTTTCAAATATTACTCTAATTCAGTTAAAGTAGTAGAAAATAGGTTTTGTATCAATATGCATTTTTTGAACAATAACAAGTATGAAAATCTAATGTGTGTGGCATTATTGACTGACTGTGTTCCTCAGTAATTTATCAGGAAATCAAATATTTTATGAACAATAGAGCAATGATGTGTTGCAAAACCAAGGGATATTCTACAAAATTGGGAACAGAGATGAGTTTGGCTAGGAACCTCTACAAAATAAAACTACATATTTGATTTCTGACTGCTATTCTTAATTACAAATCCTCCCAAGATGCAAACAATCTACCAGCCATCTGTCCAAATTATACCTTTATTGTATTATTAAAGTAATGCCAGGTTTGCTCAGCACTGCAGTCATATTTGTTTTGAGACACTGGCAGGTGTCCAGCATGCCATCACCCTAGATCTGTAATAAAAACTTTCTTGATGCTCATGTTTTTCCAATGAAAAAAAGCAAACAGTATTTTGTTATTTGATCAGGACAGCAAGCCTGTGCCTTAAACAGGCTTAACCTACAAATAATATAACTTACTCCTACGTTGTCTCACCTCTGAGTTGGTCGTATTAACTACTGGGTACCTGGGACAAATCCATCTTGCAAAGCAGATGTGTTGGCCTTACCCATGTGTGAAGAATTAAATTTATTGGTTCAAGTCTGCTCAGCGGAGTGAGCTCATTGGATTATAGCTGGATGAACAGCAACTTGAAAAGGCATACCACAAACAGCAAATCAGTCGTCATCATCATTTACCCACCTGCCCCCTCTAGTGGCTCATTGCCAGCACTTGTAAATTATTCTTCCTAACAGAGTAACAATGCCTCCATCTTCCATGGACTAAAGGCATGTCTTCATTCTTGGGAAATCAGTTATGCATTTGATGATAAGTGTCATGAGGTTCAATCATAGACATTTCTGATACAAATACCTTTCTGTGGGCATTTCAACTTTTTACTTTAAAATAGCAATTAGTCAACACTTTGGCATCTGCAGAGGCCAGCCTTATGAATTATGGCACCGTCATACCACAGTTCTGTCCAGAGTGATTTTTTTTTTTTTTGCAATCACTTTGCAAAAATACTTCGTGCCAGAGTTTCAGAATGTAAACTACTTTGGTTCATGAGGTAAGTCATAAACTAGAGTATGTTGAAAATGTGGAGCAAAAGTTAACTGACATTTGTCATGTTGATAAGCATTTGTTTAGCTTGGCAGTGCACTGTTCTCATTTTGGCTAGTTTAGTTATTTTGAACCAAGCCTGGAGTAATGTCATATCTTCGGAATAGCTCATGATTATTGAAGCAATTGTTTAAGATGACAAAATAGTAATTCTTGCTGTCCAAAAGGTGATTTTACAGTTTCTGTGTGAAATATCTTTACATGGAAGGCACAAAGAGCTTTTTTCATATTTTCGTTCATAAATTTGGATGATAAGAATAATAGACGAAAACATTGTGGACAGAAATATTAAAAAATATTTAAGCTATGAACCTACAGTTCATTTGGGTGATTGCAGCTTTGTCCCATTGATGTTATTCTGATGTTATCTCCAGGAATACAACTTTCCCAGTTACGGTGACTCATCTGTAACAGTTGTGTCACTTTCCAGTGCCAAGCCCAAATATTTTTGTGTTGCGACTCCAAATGTCATGTTGTTGTTGTTGCACTTGTACCGTGAAAGTTCAGGTTTATTTTAGTGTTTATTGTGCAAATACTTCATAGACCATTAGCTCTACACCCACCAAGGACATCATATAAGGACAGCAGTTACCACATCAACTTAATTATCCCCATGAGCTAATAGTCACAGACAATTAAACAAAGTATTTACTGAAAACTGAATAAAAGCAGAAAAGTATTGTTAAACTTGTACATTGTGGTAGAACTTTAACAAAATCAGCAAACTATACAATGTCATAAAACAACTACTGATAGGTAAACTCATAAGATCAGTAACTTCAGCTTTAGCTCTGTTAATCAGCAGAATTACAGAAGATTCAACAAACATTTACCAGTCCTGTTAGACAGCAATGTCTGGCCAGTCCAGCAGCTTTATAGCAGCACTAATCCTTTCCATAAGTTTACCCCTCCAGAACAATTAGGTCCAAGCAAATCTTGCTTAGCCCCAAGGTAATACATGTTTTCAAAATTCAGCTCTACAAATTGAAAACCTTGTCACCTGACTTTTTTTTTAAACCCTTAGATGTCTTCCTGTGCTCATTTTTGCATTCTTTGTCTATTTTTGAGAGTTGATATATTGATTTCGAGATACAGAAAGTTGGGCTTCTGGGGTTCTAGCTCAGAGAGACTGTTTATGGGGTGTCATTGTTTCTAGTTGCATTTTTATGTAGTGTTTTTATTTGGCACACTGCCGCTGCTGACCATAGCAGTAGTGAAGCTGACACTTTGGCCTGTAAATCATTCTCATGCTTAGTGCTAAACACGCCCCCTTTCTGTTCAGTATAGCTTCATCCTGCCCCCTTAGATTGTTGTATTGACACCTTAGAAACATGTAACTCAACATTTTTATTGGTCATATCCTTTTATTTATTTATTTTTTTTATTTTATTTAACATTTATTTACCAGGAAAGTCCAACTGGGATAGAGCCCATTTTCAGCAGAGGTCTGGGGAGAAACGTTCTAGATGCATGTCTTTTGAAATTAGATCAAATTAGATCATGATTAGTAGTAAGGTGGTGTCAACTGTGTGACCGAGTGTTAACTAGCCTGATCACTTTTCCTCTTTAAGGTTTGTCCAGTTGTTCCTACATACCCTTTTTCTGTAGTGTCTGCACCAGAGTGTATTGTAATTTTGCATGTAAACTACTGCTGAAGATTTTTCTGCTTAAAATGTGGTCTGCCTAGCACCTGTAATTTTGTGCTTATCAGCAATGGATTTGTCTTTGCACCTGGTGCAGCATTAGTGTTATATTTTAAACTGATGGCAGCCTTCAAAGATTGCTAGCAAAAAGGCCTCTTTTAATCGTTACATAAGTACCAGTTTTGGGTTGTTATTGACATAACATGTATAGAGTTGGAGTGTAGTGCTTGAAATGCAAAATGAGGTATGCTATGCTCTGGTTGCAACCTCTGTTGGTTCCCAGTTTGATGTTCATTGAGGTAATGTAACTGGAAGACAGCCTTCATTTTATCTGCAGAGGAAAATATAGCCACTGGGTAGAAAAGTGGCTTTAGAAAGGGTAATACATGTAAACCATTTAAACCATTAATACAGTGCATCAGTGCATTTAATAATAACATGAACGTAATCAACACATTCTCAAACAGCAACGTAAATAGGTAAAAACTTCACCTACAGAAGATAGAATTAATCTGCATTTTAAGAGATATAAACAGTAACTACTAATAAAAACATTGAAAGTATAACATGGCAGAAACATAGCACAGAAATCCATAAGAAATAAAACAAGAAGAATAAGTTTAAAAGATCATTAAAAGACTAGTGAAGACCTATATCTGACAACAAAATTCCATACAGTATTTTTTTCTAATAGGGAATGCCCTAATATTATTATGAGAGCTGATATACAGGCAGACAAGCAAGCAAGCATGGAGCACAGGCATTGGTACACTGATGTACCGAACTGCACAGTATGACAGACACTGTGCAGTTAATATTGCATTGGCTCTGACTTGGATGGTGCATGATTCTTGCATCTTCTTTTTGGGTTGGGGTCTAAAAGTGTCTATGTGGTTGTTGTATCTTTCGGCTTTTCCCAGTTAGGGGTCGCCACAGCGGAACTCCGGTCCGCTAATGACTGGCAGTAGATTTTTACGTACCGACTTGCCAGGCCTGATGCACAACCTTCAATGAAAGTACACCCATTCATGCATGTCTCCACACAGAAGACGCTTTAGCTGAGAATCGAACAGGACAACATCTTACTGTGAGGCGACAACGCTACCGCAGCACCACCACCGCAGCTATAAAAGTGTCTATGTGGTTAGCATAGTAAATGCATCACATGGAAAAAGGAGCTGTTGTGGAAGGGTCAATATCAGAACATCGAAGTATTAAAACTTCGAATGATCTGATATCGAACACAATTCAGTGAACGCTAAGAATAGCAAAGCTGCAGAACAGAGAATTCTTTCCTCGGGAAAGAATTCGATTGGCCATTTCTGTGGCTTCACTATTCTTAGCGTTGTGGTGGAAAGTTAGGGGTTGGGTTCAGGTAAGTGTGCGATTGTTTGTACGTTAGGGTTAGGGGCGGGTTAAGTGAGTTAGGGCGTGGGTTAGGCGTGTGTGCAATAGTGACAGACTTTAGGGTTGGGGCGGTTTAAGTGAGTTAGGGTTAGGACGCGGGTTAGGTCAGTGTGAGATAGTGACAGACCTTAGGGTTAGGGTTTGCGTTAAGGTAAGTTGGTAGATAGTAGTGTATGTTTAGTTTAGTGTAGCGTTAGATGTAGGAATTTAAGTGTATGTGTGTGGTTGCTGTTTGTTTGATGTGCTTGTGTTGTGTGTGTGTGTTTTGGAGCTGTGAATTTTTTCCATGGGAAAATATTCGCTGTTCTGAATGTTCAATATTTTCATGTTTAGTCGATGTTTTATGGCCGATGAAATAGCGTTCACTGTTTTCATCTTTCGATAATGTGATATAAACGCTTCTTTTCATAGATACATTTATACTTTTTGCATCAGGGTCTTCTATTAAGCCTCATTTCATGTGGCATGAAACAATTTCTCATAGGATATTAGAACTGTTATTTTGAATATACAGGAAATCAGTATATATATTTCTCAGTTAAAAAAAAAAAACAGAACAATGACTTGACATTAACAGCACAGTAGTAGTTGTAGTTAAAATTCTTCCTGTAATAGAACTGACCTTTCCCTGGAAGAGGCTTTTGTAAACAAAAATAAACATCAGACAGTCGTTTATTAGTCAACAATGGAAAGACAGTATTCAGAATGGTTCCTTTCAAAGCTTATCTGTTTTGTTCTGCGCTGATGTGAAAAGTAGCAAAACACTGTCTGGCTTTACTTCTTGGGTACTTGGAAACTATGATTTGTGTGATCCATATCTGTTTCATTTTATGTGGTATCTGGCATTTAAGGGACAGTACTTTTAATGTTCAGGGTGAGTGTACCAATATTATTTCTGCTTCATTTCTGAAATAGCTTCATACTTGTTAAGTGCAACTTCATACAAGTTTACAATCAAAGTTCAATTGCTATTCTACATTTAAGAACTTAAGAAATCACATTTGTAGTACTAGCTTGATTTTTAACCCAGTTACTAAACTTAGACTGTAGGCTATGCTGAATGTGTCTCTGTTGTGGTTTTATTGAAGTTTGCCTTTGACACAACATGAGGAACTGGTAAATCCCCAGTGACTCCGCAGACTGTCAAGTATTACTGATATATCACTTTATTGTACGATTGGGGGCACCAGATTCTCTTGTTAGTGTTATGTGCAACATTCACGGAATACACTCGTGCTTTATAGCACCATCTCTGCAGTGAATGCTGCATGTAGAGATCACTGCCTAGGTCTGTCTTGAAAATTAAATCATCAGTAATGTATTGTGTAAAGACATCAGTATGTTTTTTGATGATTTGACTAATATAGGGAAAGTCATTAATAATGCACAATGCAGTGACAGAGTTGCATGTTCCAGGGTAGAAACATCATTAACAAGAAGATTAACAGATGATATATGCTGTCAGCTCACAGAGAGTTGTCAGAATGTTGTGAAATGTACACCATGCCAGCTGTCATGTAAGATTTGACCTTTAACTCTGCAGGGTTGATACATGCAATATTTTGTGGTCTTAACTGGTATTGAAGCACCATTCCATAAACTGGTAACTGTAGAATGAAGGGCCCTCCTTGATGGGTCTGTGATTGGGTTCATCCATTTCTGCACTTCCTTTTGAAGATGCAGTGCTCAGAGAGGTACATGTTTCCTCTGCCCGTATACCATGGTATCACTTGAAAACTCTAGGAAAGTTCAGTAAGTTACTGCAACCGCCAGTTCAGCCTCAGTTTGTTTCTGCCATTCCCATGGTACAAATCTTTACAGAGTAAAGTCTCTAAACAAAGTTTCCACATTTGATGCCTAGAAACACATTTTCCACATTTCCATGTGGCTGACAGCAAGTACTCAAGACCTACACACATTATATTCGCACGTGGACAGAGCATGACGTACGACTGCCATTAATGCTAGAAATCCAACCCAACCGCCAGCAAACATCAGATGGAATCAAGCCCTTCCAAAGCCAAGTCGTTACTGAAATTGTCCTTCAGCTGCTATGAGCCATGAAGCTGTTCTTGACTACTCAGAGCTGACGTTCACGTTTGTCTTTTAGTTTGGTGGATGAGGAGACACCAAGAGGAATCACATTTCTGCTCCCAGCTTATGGGTGCATCCAAAGGTGTAGAGACCACCTATTGCCCCAGTCATCGGTTAATGTACATAGGCAACTAGCCTGTTCTCACAGAGCAGTTGGTTGATTCACTCTAGTGTACGATGATGGTACTCATATCCAAGAACTCTCATGTTTGGGTCTTTTGTGTGCCCAGTAAGGTCAGTTAGCCCATATTAAAAGTGGGTGTCCACTTAATCTTCCTCTACTATATCTTGTAGCTCAGGTCATAGACTTTGGCCCAATGTTTGAAGTCTGCTGAGACTTAACCACATAGGTAAGGCATAATACCTTTAAGGAAAGTAGCCTGATGCATGTTTTTCATGCCCTCTGCACTGCCCTTTTGCAGACATGCACCCTAGCATTGTGTCTGTCTGCTCCCATGTTTTTGTTGCACATTTGTCAAATGCCTTTCCCCCTATGCAAGCCTTTAATGTATACAGGTATTCCTACTGGACCTGACTGGGAGTATGAGAATCACCCTCCCCATAAGGAGTCTGAGTATGGGGAAGCTGTTACCTCTATTGTGGATAACAGCTGCGAGAAAGACCTAGTCAGGCTAATGTTTTCACTATATAAAACCTTAAATCTCCTTTAGAGGCCTCTGCATATGAGGATGTTTATAATATTACACAATGAAGATTAGCTTGGCAAGGTCTTTCATGTAGGTTTATACTGAATGGTTTGTTAGTGTGAACTTTTTACTCATTGGTTTGGATTTCTATTACGGATAAAGGATGCCAGTCTGAAACCCACAATATTCTCTTCCCCATCCCCTAAAATAAACAAGCACACACATGACTTCTATTCAAAAAACTTAAGGTTCATGATGTTTTCTGTGGAGTAACCTGTACCCCCCTTCCCATTCTTTCTTCCTAAAAATATATTTATGAGTATCTGGGAATGATAAAAGGAGGAGGAGCATTGGGTCATCACCTGTACAGAGCCAGTCATCAAGAATGACAATAATGAGCCTTTCCTTCCATTCATTAGAGAGACCTCCAAAATAGCCATAATTACAAAATACTTTAAAATCCACCTTAAATGTAAGGCCAAGTGCTCCTGTTACCTTACTGGTGACATCACCTAATTCTCATACATCTGTCAGTCTCCTGTCCATGCATAGCCAGCCTTAGGCATAGGTCAACTAGGTGGCCGCATAGGGCGCCACTGTAGCAGGGGTACTTTTCCAGTAATCTGGATGGTGTATGTAGACCAGTTTGGGGGCACTGTGGAGACCTTTTGCCTAGGGCACCAGTTGACCAAAGGCTGGTCCTGTGTCCATGTGCTTGCTCATTCTTATCTTATGTACATATGTAAAAATATAAATACAGTACTCTCTTTCCATTTACATCTGTTAGCCTTCTAAACTATTATTTTTGGTGATTTCTTCTCCATTTCCATTGCACTGTACTTTTTGTATACTGCCTTTCTTTTATCTTGTTTGTATTTGAACTTTTTTTGTTATATTTTCTTTGTTTAACCACCACAGTATTTTTCATTTGCGATTGTTTTTTTTTTCCACTTGGGTTGCACCTGGTCATCATTAATTACTGCACTAAATCGATAAACAAATAGAAATAAATAAATAAAGCCTCATAATGCCTGGACTATGTTTTTGAGACTCCCAGAAATGCTGAACTAAGACACCGCGCCATCTTGGGTAGACCTCTTTGGACGGGTTCCTATTAACAAATCAAAAGACCGTAATCGCGAATACAAAAAGAGTGACACGTATTGCATGAAAGACGGAAATGACGAACGTCCAAAATAGTGAAAATTGAAATGTTGAAGTGTAATGGTTGGCCCATCTGCTGTATAGCTCCATAAGGTAAGTGTGCGATAGATATGACTTTAGGGTTAGGATGTGGGTTAAGGTAAGTGAATAGATAGGTCATGTATGTAAGATTTAGTGTAGTGTTAGAAGTAGGGATTTATTTAACTGTATGTATATGTATTATTTTTTTTTTTTGGGTGTATGTCTGTAGGGGAAGTGTGCAGTAGTTATGGACCTTAGGGTTAGGGAGGGGTTAAGGATAGTGCATAGATAGTTGTGTATGTGGGGTTTAGTGTAGTGTTGGAAGTAGGGTTTTATTAAATGTATGTATGTGTATTATTTATTTTTTTGGGTGTATGTCTGTAGGGGACATGTGCAGTAGTTACGGGACCTTAGGGTTAGGGAGGGGTTAAGGGTAGTGCATAGTTTGCTGTGTATGTGGGGTTTAGTGTAGGGTTAGAAGTAAGTTTTTGGTGATTTACTTTAGGTTAGAAGTAGGGTTTAGTTAGTGTATGTATGTGGTTTATTTATTTTGTTTGGGTAGGTAGTATGTAGCGGGTGGTGGGGTTGGCCGACTATGACAGTTCGTTATTTTATTTTTTGCTGTTTAGTGCATTCGGGATTTTCGCGGTTCGCGTTATAATTGTTGACGTTTAGGTATATCCGTAAAGGGTTTTTCGATTTGATAATATAGACCCTTTTGGACAAACCAAGACTCTTCTCCTCAACTGAACTGTAGAACTTATCCCTCGAGGTTGCTACTTCTACCTGTTTGTAGTTCTAAAGTGGAATGGATAGTTTGTATCCCTGCCAGACTTTACTAATTTCACTGGTTCAATCCAGTACATCAGGTTCTAGATGATGACTGTCCAGGTGGGTGGTGCTACAGTCTGCCCAGGTGGTGAGTTTTCACTCCTCACCACTGCCCACAATAATGTAATGGATAACGGTGCAAGCTTACAAAATCCCACCCATTGCCACCAACAGGTGATACCCACTAGGAATATATATCTCATGTTTCACACCATTGGTAATAAACCAATTAGCATATACATAATACCACTATAAACAATTGGGTAGTTGAAGGTTGCCCTCAAGGTCATGCACAAAATATGCACCGTTCTCCTAGGCTGTGGACCACACTATCCACACCCAAGTAGGTTCCACCCTGTATAACCATAGAGCTATAAGCCCTGGCTTCCCAAGCCCCTCCCCTCTGAATGTAGTACCTTATAGTGTGCTTACTCTCAGTAACTGTAATCTGAATAAACTATTACATTCTTAGACAAATAGTAATTTTCAAAGAAGGTTACTGGCTAGTAATGCCTTCCATTACTGTAACCTGATTTCTCTTGGTCCACGTTCACTGCCACCAGTCCAGAGTCAAATCTGGAACATTTCACTGACTGCTCCACTCTAAACATGAGCAAATGAAATACAAAACAAACTGATGGTAGTTTACAACAGAGCAGTCTGACTCGGACTGAAACCTGTAGCTAGTCACCTCACAGTAATAATTTTCTTATATCGGTAACTAAAAAAATAGTCACATTCTTTTACATAAACAGAATTCTTTACTAAATGATAGTTGAGCAGTACAGTTTGCGTTAAATAAACAGGGAAGTGATTGCACAAGGAAACAAAAATGCTGATTGTAAATAAATGTATTGCATACGAAGAAAAAAATGTGTAAGAAATGTTTACCCAGCTAAATTACATTGAACAAATAGCCTTTCTAGAAGATTTCATAATGTACTGCAGAAAATAAGACAGGACATAAGTCCAGCCCTAATAACCAGAGAATTTGTCTGTTTGTGTGCGCCTACTGAAAGAAACAAAAGCTGCAGTTATTTGCTTTGTAAATCCCACCTGAAGTCAATCTTTCTTTCTCCCATCCCATAGAAAAGTTTACAGCTTTACACTTTCAAGTTTATTTTCTGCTTTTAGCTGCAAGTTGCCATACTGTCGTCTAAGCAAATCTGTTACATTTTTTATATAGTTTTGTAGTTAAAGAAGAGTTACATATTTCATAACATTTTGTATATTTTCTGCATTTTGCAACCCTGCTGCATCATCGCTGAATAAAAAAAACACAGTTACGGGTGTTATACTTGTTCTGTACATTTCACAGCTTTGTTGTATTTGTACTGTAGCAATGGAAGGCTTGTATACAGCCCTTACATGTCGTTCTCCCATCCAAATTCTACTGACAGATCTCGAGTTGGGGGTGCACCATCTGAGTACACTTCCCAGCCTCTTGATAAATCATATGCATTTGGATTGCTACCCCCATTCCTAAGCTTTATTGTCATGTTGTTTAACTGCAATACCAAGCCGCACTGGAGTGGCTCATTGTTGGGACCACAGGCCTTGTGTAACCACTTTAAAGGATTGTGATCTATGACCACACTAAATTTTCTGCTATACAGGTAGAAGTGAAGCTTTGAGAAACCCAAACTATGGCCAGATACTCCTGTCTATGGCTGCAAAGGACTCCTTCCTGGACTGAAGTGTATGGTTAAAATACTGTGTGGGATGTCTTTCCCCTTTAATGAAACCTAAGTACAGAGCTTAAACCTTGGTTTAAAGCATCTACCTGCACAATAAATTCTTAATTGTAGACAGGACGGGCTAGTAAAAGGGATGCACTCAAGGTATTTCTTCATTAATTTTATCCGGAATGTAGCACCTAACCTACCTTGCTTTGTAACTTGCTATGTTTGTGCTTATGGGCACCCATTAGTCTTAGTAATTTTATATTTCATAATGCTTCCTTAATAGCAGCAGAGACCCCTAGGATCAACATCTGGCATGTTTAATTCTTTATGCGCTCTAGGCATTTGTTGTATTGTAATTTACTATCCCAGTTTAAAGGTCTGGTAGAGATCACTCTCGGTACCATGCTGAGGTTACGGATGGTGTTTGTTTTGAAGCATGCAGCTGTACCATCTGCACAAAGTGATTTATATGCCATTTATAAGTAGCACTTACTAAAGAACAATATTCACAGAAGGAAGAAAAGCATTGAATATAAACTATGTTCTCATGATCTTAGGCTTGACAGAAAGGCTTTTAATAGTAGCTTTACCATACCTCTTAATTGTCCAGATAGGCTGTCTAGATTTTTTTAACTCGCATTTTTGGTCTCTTCCTCATAAAATATTTGATTTTCTGGCAAATCATTGGCAAGTCATTGAGGACTGAACTCAGAAATTGACAGGTATTTGAACTGTAGACTTCCATACTCTTCAGAAATGTCAGGCTAATGCAAAACCTGTTATTCTATTAACTTTCTAAGTTCATAAGAGCAATATTTAAAAATTGTTCCCCCATTATTTATGGCTTAGTCCTGATTTCTTGCTCTGAGAGTTTGAGAGGTATGATTGCAGTTGATACACACACACACACACTTTTTTTTTCATTAATTGTTAGTACACTGATGAAGCAGGGTCTGGAAGTCAAGAGTTAAAAGCCAAGTGTAGTACAATGAAGGTATCCAGAGGCAGAAAAAAAAAAACAATAAGCTTATGCAGCCAAAATATGTGCACTATTGTGATTGAAGTAATTATCTTAACACCTCTGAACTTTCATAAACTGGGTTTTCTCTGTCTCTAGGAAGGAATGTTAGACATCAGCATTAGATGATGATTAAGGAGAATGAAGTGAAGTTATTGTTCTTTGCAGAAGACACTGAGCAAATTGCTGCTTTACAATGAGTGGATTAGGTAAAATCTGTGTCAGCGATGAATACCCATACGTGACATTTCTGCACTGCTGTTTGTTTGGAAGAGGCAGGCTGTTTCACCACAGAGTGAGCCTTGACATTTTAAAAATAAATTTATTTTAGCATAAATATGGTGTATTTCCTGGCCACCTTTTCAGTACTGCCAAACAACTGAAGTGGTGTCTGATGCCCTTTTTTTATCTGGATGACCCAGGGGAGTCGCTGAAGTAGCAAGGTCTAAGAAAGCCTACCCTAACACAACGACCACAACAGTGGTACTAGGTAAGGATAGAAGGTGAATCATCAGTCAGTCCCGACTTCCAGCTCAGCTGAGAAATTGTGCTCAGTACAGTTCAGTGACAGACTATGAACTGCAATATATGCCATGAAGTCTTTATAGGGTTCTTCTCTTAACACAGGTTGAAGAGCCAACAATACAGGGTGAGATATATTTTGTAACTTATAAACTACATAAATATCTATCAGATTAATCTAACAAAGGCCCCAGTAAGCTTGTCATGTTTTTTGCTGTAAAAATAAGCAGCAGTTTTATTTCATAGAAAAGGATGCTGGATAACAGGAACAGCCTTTCAAAAGCAGCACCCTACTGCAGAGATGCATGTTAGAGTCATAAAGCAGTCCTAAAGAGAGGAGGGCAAAATGAGCTATTTGATAAGTACTAAGAAGTCCATTTATTAAGTATTAGATAATGCACTTGGAAAAATAAACATTCCTCATTGGCTGCCCAAGGTTCCAGAGCAGGGTATTAATATACAGTTGAAGTCCAGTTCAAAATTAGGCATTTAATCTGGCATGAAATACAAGCCCTCACAATGAAATCTTCTTCAGAAGCTGACATTTCCTTTCCCCTCGCTAACCATGCGTCTTCAAAAAGCTGTGGTTAATGAGAGTGACAAAAAATTAAGGAAAAATGAAGTAACTGACTGAAGCAGTGGTTGTTACAGGAGCCTGTCTTTTCTTTTCTTTTCTCCTTGCTAACAGAAGCTTTTAGAAAGCTGTCCTTAGCCAGCAGGGAAATAAATACATACATGCATCTAGCACAAGTAGCTGCAAATAGCACCTTTTCTTTTTCTCCCTAACGAAGGCTCTTAGAAAGCCATGGGTAGTGAACTGGGAAATAAATAATTACAAATATCTAATGCAAGTAGCTGCAGCTGTAGCATTTATAGGATGTGCCTTTTCCTTTTTGCCTCCTTAACTGAGACTCTTATAAAGCCGATGGTTAGTGATCAGGAAAATAAATCTAGCACAAATAACCGTAGTAGTAGTTACAAGGACATGATGTTTGTCTGTCTGTGGAGGGGAATGTTTTAATGCTTTGGGAGAGTTCTAATCCTTTGGGGGGAGTTTTAACGCTTTGTATTGTACTTAGGTGAAGAAAATGACTTGAAATAAACTGTTGGCACTATTACTTATGCATTTCTTTGTTTGATCACGGTAAGACGTTTGAGTCATTAAAGTGCTAGATGCATTTACTTTGTGATTATACTCATGTATATGTGTGTAAGTCTGTATGTCTGCATCTTTACGTGAATGTCTTTGTGTGTATGTGTGTGAGTGTGTGTGTGTGTGTGTGTGTGCATGTGTAAACATTAAATGTTTGTGTCTTTTGGCTTTTCCCGGTTAGGGGTCGCCACAGCGGAACTCCCGTCCGCTAATGATTGGCAGTTGATTTTTATGTACCAGCTTGTCAGGCCTGACGCACAACCTTCAACGAAGGTACGCCCATTCACGCATGTCTCCACAAAGAGGACGCTCTAGCTGAGAATCGAACCGGACAGCTTCTTACTGTGAGGCAACAACATACTTACCTAAATTACATTTTGGATGTGAACTACTTCCTCCAACATTTACAAACTCTGAAACATTAGTTAGAGGAACTGTTTTATATCAAGAATGTAAAAAAATTGTATATAATACAAAATACTTCAGCAGACAGCCCACTACCTGAACAAAATAGTGTCCGACAGTATAAACATTGCAGGGAAATAATGAATCTTTTAGGTATCAGGCAGTGGGCCTCACAACACCCTTTTAGTATTATCCTAGTGTTCTCTAAACATTTGCCATGACTATCAGTTAGCCATAATCCTCAAAACATCCATAACTCAGTACACCCTTAATAGCTGCAGTTACACGTCAGTGCTTTACCAAACTTATTAACTCTTACAGTCTCCAAAGACAGACTTATACAAACTTATCTGTCTTATAACTGCTAACATCTGCACTAAGAAAAATGTAGTTTTATAAATTCAATAAACTCTATTAGGAAAAACTACAGTTATTGCATTGTTTAGTTATACTGTTTAATGAAAGTAATGTCTGTCTGTAATGCTATTGTATATAGTACCTAACAGTCTTAATTCTGGGTATGTTTATCATTATTTTGTTGTATCACTACTACATTTACTACTACTATTTCCCCCATGTCATATTGGAAAACACCCTGAAAGGACAAGTAAGCTGATTCTGTACCAAATAATTAAATTAATGAAGGGAACTGTGTTTAGTAATGCAACATATTTTCACTGCTATCATCAGAGTTAGGGCTGTAAAGTACCTTCTTTTTATTTATTAAAAAAAAAAGTTGTGTACTCAACATAACATTCCATCTGAGTTGTCCATTTTCATTCTTCCTCAACTGATGGCTCTAGGATCCAACTTGTGTCTGACTTGGCCACTTCTACCAGATTCTCAGATCTTGTCAAGCTCCTCCCGATACCCATAATGCCCCACCAACCTAGCATACTTCAGATCGAGTTTGCTGCCCTTAGAGACAAAGGGACAAAAGCTTAAAGGATATAATAAAGGATAGAATAAGAAAAGGAGATGGAGCTCAAACAATGAGTAATGGTTCCCAAAGAAACCTCTTGGGTCTTTCAAGGAGCAAAGGGAAGGGGGCAAGTGGGTGAGAAGTTGAGGAAGAATGAAAGTGGACAGCACAGATGGAGTGTTATGGTGAATAAACAACATTTTTATTCGATGTTGTAATTTCCATTCATTCCTCAACTGATGGGACAGACTCCCCAGCTAGATGAATCTTGGGTGACCCTTATGGAAGGATATTCCAGAGCACTGCAGAGACAAAGGCAGCTCTTTTCCTGGAAACCAAATCCAATTTGTAATGAACAATAAAGGTATGAGCATTAGTCCAAGTGACAGATGCACAGATGTCATCTGTGGAAGTCCTTGACCAAAAAGCTGAAAGGACCACCACAGACCCCGTGGAATGAGCTGTAGGAGGCTTAGTCAAGGATTATCCTCTGTGACTACAGACAAAGGAGATACAATCATTTAACCATCTGGCCAGTGTAACTTTGGTAACTGGTTTGCCCAATGTGTTAGGTGTAAAAGAGAGAGAAAAATGGTAATTTTTCCTGCAATCCTTGTTTCTATGGAGATAAAGTGAAGTTGTCTATGCACAGCCAAAAAATGGTGCATGTACTCTCACTGATTTGAAAAAGATTGAAAAGAAAACTGGGAGGTTAAGGAGCTGGTTAATGTTGACCTCAGAAGCTACCTTAGGCAAAAAAGATGGGTTGGTCCGGAAGGACACCCTGTCTTTGTGGAAAACCAGGTAAGGTTCAAGAGTGATAGGATCCAAGTCTGTAGCTAAGTGGTGGCAAATGAGATCTGAGGTATGTTAGGTTGGCAGGGTATAATGGGTAAAGGGATGAGCTTGAGTGTTAGGATCCAGGGATCTGGTAGAAGCGGCAGAGTTGGATCTGAGACCCATCAGTTGAGGAACAAATCAAAATGACAACATCAGGTCAAATGTATCCCAGTTAAGTATTTGGGATCCTTGCACAACTTAATTCTTTTCGAGTCCTGTTGGGGGATATAGAAAAGTGAAAAGAGGCTGTGTCTCCACCATACTCCTTAATATGTTTTATCAAATAAATCTGTTAGACCTCAACCTTCTCCTGTTTTTAATCCAAATTATCTCTGTTCTTACAAGCAGATGATTTCAAGCTTGTGGCAATCTTGCCTGTATAATTTAGTGGGGTATTTGAGAATTAGTGTAGATGCAAACCCTTATGAATGGGAAGACACTATTAAGTACTTAAGTCTGAGCCAACCTCTTTTCACTGAGCATTTTTACTACATCAATTCTTCAGATTCTGAAACAGAAATGTGCCAGGATTGCCATCTTTGTGAGGAAAGGATTGCCTGACTGATTTTTTGTTGATTTTGTTTATATATAGTATTAAAGTAAATTCCTAGGCATTGTACCAGTAGCGTTAAAACAGCAAATGCAGTACGACTCTGCAAAGCATCTTGCCCCAAGCACATCTTATTTCAGAGACCAGCAATATGAGTAGACTAGCTAATACTTCCCTGAGTGCCCCATATATCTGAAGTGTATTCTTTCCAGTTTTGTAACTCCTCACCTTTTGAAACTCTAAGGTCCTTTCTAGGTACTCATCTGTGAAAATGGATACAGGCTGTTGGGCAACTACTAGTTACCTTCTTGTATCATTCAGTAACATAAAATTCCCTAGAAATACTTCTGTTTTTGATGTCTAAGCCAGTTGGATAAAGATGTCATGATACTATCTATCTATCTATCTATCTATCTATCTATCTATCTATCTATCTATCTATCATGATGATAGATGTACATATTCCCAAGAAGCCAGCACCTTCTCCCTCTCTTTTCCATTTGACATTTTCTTTCTCTCTTTTTAAAGGTTTCTGGCAGTACAATAGTTTGAATGTTAAAATCTTGTTGAGTAGCTAGTTTTTTTTTCTGTGGGGAATGCTCTTTGTAATGGCACACTGCCTGATCTGTCCAACCAGAGTGCATGTTTTTGAATATTAAGTGACTTTACCATATAATTTCATTTTTATGCTAGTTGCTTGTTTTTAGGGAGGGAAGTGTTTTTGATGAATGGTCAAAGGCACATTTTGAAATGCAGTGATAACTGAGAAGTGAAATTAAGGTGGAGCAAAGGGGACAGACGTTATGGGAGTAAGGTGTTAGGGGTTGAGATAGGGATCTGGCATTCCTCAATAGGAGAGGAGGGAAGAGTGCAAAATTGGAGAGCATTCCTTTTCATTTTGCTCCCACACATCATGAAAGTGTGACATAGACTTGGCTCCCCTTCTCTTCTATCCTATGGAGGAGTGCCACATCAAAGTATGGAGCATTTTTTTCACTACTCAGCACTTACTGTTGAATGCCACCAGGAAGCAGATGAGTAATTTATGGCTCTGTCATAACTTGTAATTTTGAAACGCCTAAGCAATTGAAAGGTTTGGTAGATGAAAAGCTGTAATTGCAGAGGCGCATGCTTTGGAGGAGTTGTATACTGATGTGCTCCGAACAGCATGCCAAATTTATTTTTATACTAATTTACTATTTTCATGATATGGTGCTGAGACTTCAGGAAGGGGCCACTAGTATCACTGATCAATGTGAATGTTTGCACCAGCTCAGGAGTTTCTTTATCAATAGTCTGCAGTCTGGGTCAGTCAAGGATAGACGAGCGTGGCTGTAATTTACTTTAGTCAGGTGATTCTTCTTTTCAAGACTCACTTCTGATGAAAGCCTTTTGGAGTACAATGATGATTTCTGGGAGCGATTAAGTGGAGAAAAGCAACAGCATAATTTCATACGTTTACTGAATAACGGCTACAAGTTATCAGGCAGAGGGTATGGCACTGAAAAACACAGTTTAAAAAAAAAAAAGGAAACCCAAGACAGAAACTTAGGAAATGCCTAGTGGTGACTGCCTTACCTCTCAACCTGTTAACACAAGAAATCTGGACAAAGCCATAAATAATGGAGGGACAAAGCCCAAAAAATGGGGACAGTTTTTAAAAATTGCTGTTATAAACTTAGAAAATTGGCAGAATAAGAGGTTTTGCATTAGCATAGATTTTCTAAAGGGTATGAAGTCTTAAACTCAAATGTTTGCTATTATTTTTGTATTTCATTCTTCAGTGGTTTGCCACAAAACCAAAACTTTTATGAGGAACAAACCAAAAATATGAGGCAAAAATCTGGACGTTCTTCAAAAATGTTGACAGTTGAAAGCTATATTGACAACCAAAAAGACTGATTACATCTGGTTAACCAGCTGAAAAACAATTGATCCAACTAATTTAAAAACAAGTTACTGCAGTATATTATGATTGACCATATCAAAGATGCTTGATAGATTAGTCCAAGAAAATAGTTCCTACTATTTCAACATTACTTATCTTAAGATGACAGTTGAAAAGTTGTTGTTTATTTACTGTGACCTGTTCTTACTAGACTGGGGATGACAGACAACTGTCTTATAGGTGCTTAAACTGTTGTGAATGGGTAAATTGTTTTGTAGTAGCTTTGAGTGGCAGTTTGGCTATGGACTTAAACTGGCTAAGGTTAGTTGACAGCAGGGGACTATAACTGAAGATGATCACAAGCTCATGAGATTTTTGTCTAACTGACCTGTTTATGGAAGTAAATACAGGGTAGGTAACAGCATAGATTCATAGATTGTTAGTAGGATAATGACCCAGGGGGCCTTTCTAAGCCTAACTAAGATTTTCCAAAAGAATGATGACATCCTGTTTCCAAACATGATATCGAGAGCTAGGCATTTTTAAGCTGCCTCTGTTCATGAGGAACATGGGTGCCAGGCCTGGTCTAAATTTCCAATTCTCCATCCACTGAAGTAGGTTGTGCTTAAATTGGATAATAGACAAACTCAGCTTCACATGGATGGGAAGCCTGTTCCATAAGAGGAACAGCCTCTGGGAACACACAGTTGTCTCTCCAGCATGTTCTGTTTAAGTCCCAGAAAAATTCAGGTCCTTAGACCCTGTATTTCTGTCACTGTTTGACTTGTGAATTTGCAGGAGATTCATAAGTGGGGGGGTTGTGAATGACTTGCAAGCCAAGCATCAATCACCCCTCAGCAATCTGTAGGACGCTACGTATGCTTGTTCAGGTACATACTGAAGGAAGAATTGTACTCTACGATTGCTTTGGTGAGGGCAGAGTACTGTGAGATAATGACATCAGTCATAGTGTTTAGGAAGAGTGATAGGATATTGTAAGGTGACAGAATTGATGATTTTTTCCAAGAACTTATAAGCTACTTTCATTGGGTTGTCTTTGGAGTGCAAGATACCTGAATGTAATGAGTTGTTGGTACTGCAGTGAATGCCACTAGGTTTGGTGAGCTGATATATATTAGCAAAGACAGTGACAGAATTTGGTGGTCACTATTTTTACGGTTTAACTGCTGCATTTGTTCTGTGGTAAGAAGGGTAATAATGGTATGCCAGAAACTTCCAGGATCACATTGATAATTTGTTTTGACATGTTTTGTTATTTTTTTTTTCCTGCTTATTATTATAGATTTTACTTTGAATAGTAGTTTGGACAATAGGCAGGTATCTGGACATTTTGTTTCAGTGTACCCTTTTCAAACTAAATCTCACTGTAGCATCACCATTCATCAGAGAGTTTTGCACTCGTCCTTTTTTTTTCTTGAGAGAGGGATCTCTGGAGAAAATATTTCTGAAATTCTGTACAGCAGAGTTGGAGTCGAGCACCCATAGATGTGTCAGATTACTAACTTTAGTGTGCTACTGAATGTGACAGGATTAAATTCCTTTGTATTTTGAGTACAATTATGCTGGCATATAGGCTGTATGTGAACCTCTTTTCATGCAAGCGAATGTGGATGAATAGTTTTTGATGAATCATAAAGGATCCAGGTACTGAGAAATTTTGGAAAGTTGGCATTAACATCCACTCAAGGGTGTTTTCCCTGCCAGAAATTTTATCAGTTCTCATTGTTTTGTTGATTAGTTGAGTTAGTCAAAAAAAGGTAAGTTGAGCAGTTGTCTGTGACATACTTGTAATCCGTACTGAGGTCACAAAGTAGCAGTTCTTCATTGTAGATATTTTCTGCAGCCCACAGATAGTGAAGAGAAAGCTGGAGATGAGGAGAATCCAACTAGGCATCCCAAGACTTAGAGAAAGCATATGACAAGGTTCCAAGAAAGCTAACCTGTCCAGTCCTATAATGGTTTGAAATCCTGGAAACATTGGTAGCATTAGTACAAGCTATGTACAAGGAGTCAGTGAGAAAAGTACTGTGATCAGACTCACAGAGGAGTACTTAGTGAGAGTGAGTGTATAATAGGGTTCACCTGTAAGCCAAATGGTGTTTACACTGGTCATGAACTATGTTAGTAAAAAAAGCTGAAAGCAACATATCAGCAAGGCTGCTTTATGAAGATGATGTGCTATTACAAGCAAACTCTGAGTAGGAACTTCAGCAAATGATTGGGGAATGGAATGCAAAACTGAAGGCACATAGGATAAAACTGAGTACAGACAAGATGGTTGACATGGCAACAAATGGGTAAATCAGAAGAAGAAAACTGAGATGCGATGTTTGCTCTGAGAGTGTTGATGGAAAAGTACAGAGAATGTCAGAAGGAGTTGCATTGTGTTTTTGTAGACTTAGAGAAAGCATATGACAGGGTGCCTAGAGAGGAGTTGTGGTATTGTATGAGGAAGTCAGGAGTGTCAGAAAAGTATGTAAGAGTGGTACAGGATATGTACGAGGGTAGTGTGACAGCGGTGAGGTCTGCGGTGGGAGTGACGGATGCGTTTAAGGTGGAGGTGGGGTTACATCAAGGATCAGCTCTGAGCCCTTTCTTATTTGCAATGGTGATGGACAGGTTGACAGATGAGATCAGACAGGAGTCCCCATGGACTGTGATGTTTGCAGATGACATTGTGATCTGTAGTGAGAGTAGGAAACAGGTGGAGACGACCCTGGAGAGATGGAGATATGCTCTAGAGAGAAGAGGAATGAAGGTCAGCAGGACTAAGACAGAATATATGTGTGTGAATGAGAGGGAGGATAGAAGAATGGTGAGGATGCAAGGAGTAGAGGTGGTGAAGGTGGATGAGTTTAAATACTTGGGGTCAATAGTTCAGAGTAACGGGTGAGTGTGGAAGAGAGGTGAAGAAGAGAGTTACAGGCAGGATGGAGTGGGTGGAGAAGAGTGTCAGAAGTGATTTGTGACAGTCGAGTACCTGTAAGAGTGAAAGGGAAGGTCTACAAGAGGGTAGTGATACCAGCTATGTTATATGGGTTGGAGACAGTGGCACTGACAAAAAGGCAGGAGTTTGAGCTGGATGTGGCAGAATTCAAGATGTTAAGATTTGCACTGGGTGTGACGAGGGTGGACAGGATTAGGAATAAGTATATTAGAGGGCCAGCCCAGGTTGGAAGGTTCGGAGACAAAGCCAGAGAGGCACAATTACGTTGGTTTAGACATGTGCTGAGGAGGGATGCTGAGTATATTGGGAAAAAGATGCTAAGGATGAAGCTACCAGGTAACAGGAAAAGAGGAAGGCCTAAGATAAGGTTTATGGATGTGGTGAGAGAGGACATGCAGGTGGTTGGTGTGACAGAGCAAGATGCAGAGGACAGGAAGAAATGGAAACAGGTGATCTGCTGTGGTGACCCCTAATGGGAACAGGTGAAAGAAGATGATGATGATGATAAGAAAACTGAGATAGAAGAGAAAATACTTGAACAAGTTAACAGCTTCAAGTACGTGGGAGGGATGGTTGAGGAGAATAGAAGGTCTAAATTAAGAGGCCAAAACTTGAATTAGAGTTGCTATAGTCAAGTGGCACAGAGGGGCAGGGGTAGTGTGTGAGAGAAGCTGAAAAGAAAGGTGTGCAAAACAGTGGTGAGACCAGTAGTACTGTCTGTAACAGAAACCTGGGCATTGAAGGCAGGCAAAGCAGTTAAGAAACCTAGATGTAGCATATGGCTCCCTCATATGCAACTAAAGATAGAAGACTTAGGATTTTTGCCTGGAAGTGTTTGCATAGGTACTTTTATACCCAAGCAGACTCCAAGGAATCAGGTAGATGGCAAATATTGGAGGTGCAATGGGGAAGAAAGAGGTACCTGGGAGCATATGTTTTCGGAGTATAATGAGTTGTCAGACTTTAAAAATTCCTTACAAAGTACTCTGTTAGGAATACTGGGAAAGCAAGTGTGTGTAACTAAGGACATTTTTTTTGAGCTGGGATATAGGATCTGAATTGTCTGGACATAGTAAGGCCTTAAGTTTAATTCTAATGGCTCCCAAAAAAGCAATTAATAGAAAATGTAAATCAAAGTCTAAACCAACCATACTTGAAGTATTGAATATTGAAAAAGAGATAAAAGGAAAGAAGTGAGATCTCTAGAAAATGGTAGAAGTAAATTACACAGAAAAAAAATGAAATTGTGGGAACAATACATGCAGAAAAAATGTTTTGAAGGAGGAATGAGGTATAATTGAAGGCATGAGTTCAACAATTTATGTAATGTTGAATTAAGTATATTGTATAGACCAATATCTGTAATGTATAATGTTTGTCAATTTGAAATCATTAATATGGTTTGATTACATCTAGATTAATGTAAGTTTGCCTATGTCACAAGTGATAATTCAATAAAGATATTTCTTTAAAACACAAAGAAAACTAGAGGTCGTGGAGATGAACTGCTTGAGACAGGTGGCAGAATGCACACTGTGGGACAGACTGAAGTGACAACATCAGACTAGAAACCAAAGTAGCACTTGCAGAGAAGGTCAAAGAGAGCTGATAGTGGTGGTTTAGGCACATGTGCAGAAAAGCAGAAGATGAATTGTTGAAGATTTGAGAGAGGCAGGAAGAAGGCAAGGAAAATGAGGACATCTAACCAAGAGGTAAATGGATTGCACAAGAAAAATCCTGCAACAGTCAGACATGTCTGTCAAAGAAGGCAGCAGAGTGGCACTGAATCGAGAGAGGTGGCAACAGTTGATGCCACACCATAAACCCATGAAAAAAAGAAAATGTGAAAAAGGGGGTTGTTGATCTGCAGTTGAAGAGTGAGCAATACTCATCTCTGTCCTTAGTTGCATCTGGGAGTATGTAAATGCATTCAGTCCATCGTAATATATTTTTACAGTGATCAGGAGCATTGTCCATCACTTCTGCAGTTCTTGGATTTGTTAGGTAACTGCTTTCTAGAATGGTAGGGTTTGAGATACTGTTGTCATGAACACCAGTGTTGCGCTGGTTGGAAATTTGCTAGTAGGCCAGTTATACAGACACAAAGTTAGAATATTGCTATATTTGTATGTATGTGCCTTTTTGAGTGAATACATCATTCATCTTAGGAAAGAAGAAAAATGAATGAGAAGCGACTATAAAACTCATGCTGGTGAATGCAGTAAATGAAGAAAATGAACAATTTCACTGTCTGGGTGATTTTAGGGAAGCAAGAAAAAGAAAAAAGGAAGGAGGCAGAGAATTTTGTTGGGATGAAACGTTAAACTGTACTTCTGAAAGCATGGATGGGGATGGTTGACGGAACTGTGAAGAAACTTTACTGCAGCTAATTAAAGGGTGAGCAATAAACAGGCAAAATTCCATTTGTAAAACGGATGCAAATATGGTATGAATCATAATAGCAGAGTTAAGCAGAATATTTATCTTTACAGTATAGAGAGAGAGATGTAAGTATACAATGAAGAAATGATTCCTGTGGGGCAAAACTCAAGGCATATTTATATACTGGTAACAGAGAAAAGAAAGTGTAGCTCTAATAATGAATAATAATTATGTGGGTTCCCTTGTTAAATTGTTATTTTAGCAACTAGTTGTCACATTGCCACACATTTGTTTTAGAAGAAATGACCGTTTTTAGACTTAATCTAGTTTGCAATACATTTGATTACATAACATTTAAAAATCAAGATAATTCATAAAAATAGAACCCAGTAAGACTTCACACATTTGTCATAAGACATGCTGAGGTACCATTAGTTTCAATTGCACAGTTTTTACTGCATAAACATAGAACCAAAGCATTAGTTGTTTATGTAAAGGTAACTGAGTTAACAAAATTAAACTATATATATTATTTTGCAGTCATTACATTAAGACTTGCAGCCAGAACTGGATCTAGCACTGGGTTACCTAGGCAGCTGCCTAGGGCCTGTGTTGGCTGGGGGTGGTGGTCTGGTTTCACTATAACAAAACATTGTCTGTAAATAAAACAAGCCACAGTGTTAGACTTCCATAAACACAACATGCCTTTAGGACCTCACAGGAGACTTCTGTAAACACAGCAAGCCCCAGAAACCTCAGCATTAGGATGTCCTAATGTCATTTTTAGAAAGAAAACCATGGGAGATTTAAGTAGGACTTCAGAGCAGCCAGGCACATCTGCAGCAGCAGGGAGATATGGTCTCTAGCAAGAGAGCGAGAGAGAGACGTTCTCTGAGTGCAGTATTCCATTCCATAACAGGTGGTATGCAGAGAAAGACAGCCATTCAGTGAGTCCAATTGTCAGACTGCGATTCCATAATGGGAGATATGCAGAGAGAGAGAGAGAGAGTTGTTCTGTGAGTGCAATCTTCAAACTGTTGATCCATACCTCCAGATATGCAGATGTTCAGTGAGTGCAGTCTTCAAGCAGAGTGTGTGTGTGTATAAAATACCCTGAACCTTAATTATTGGCAAGCAAGTGGTGTAAACCTGCATACCAACTGCCAGATACCTTTAATTTGTATTTTTTTTTTTTTTGGTTTTGTTTTTGCAAATCAGTGATGGTTACAGTCTGTCAGTCATAGAGTTTCATAGCTGGGTTGTTCATTATCAGTGATGTAACAGGTAGCACACTTATTTTTGGTGCAGAAGTCTGTGGGTTCTCTTCCCACACCAATTAGATCAGTTGACACTACCATGCAGAATAAGGCCGGGGGGGGGGGGGTTGTACTCCTGAGTGTGTCCTCCTTTGGATGAGATGCCTAGTAAATATAAACCAGTTGTTGGTTTGCCAGCCATTCTCTGTTACATATTACCACATGCCATTTTTTATGTAACATAGGCAATTTATTCTTCAAGGGCAACAGGCACTGAATTTGGCGATAAAGCACTGAAATCCAAAGTTGTGTGCCAGCAGCAACCTCTTCATTAGTTACTGTTCTCCTTTTAATGTGGAATTATTCAGATGACTTTTACTTGTGCAGAGATTGTGCATATTGACTGATATTGGTGGATTATAATGACAGCAGTTTGAGTGGCCTTAGTTTTGTCATCATTGGTTCATATGTTGTGTTTCATTGCTTATTGGGAAAATGTTCAAAACTACAATTTTAAAGCACATTCTGTCAAGAAGTGCTGTATTAAACAAGGAATATAATTTAATACAATCAGGAAGGTGAGTCAAAGAATGCATGCATTTATGCATAATTGTAAAAATGTGTGCAGGGGGCCCATGGTATAAAGACAGCCCAAAGGTATACTTAATCTGCAGCTGGCCAGATGCATTTTATGAGAATATGGGTTTCAATTTGTTTGAGTTTTAAGGGCATTTAAGTTTAGTCTTGTTAATGCTAAGTTGTTTTTCATTGTGAGACTGCAGTTTGTTTTGTTTACCAAATGGCTGTCAGCGTTTGTGCTATAAACTTTGAAATAAAAGTTTTAAATTAAATCGAAATATCTGTAATCATTGTAGAAATAAAGAAGAAAATAGTATGCAGACAGGTTTGAAGAGTGTTTATGGTAACTGGGGAGGGAAGAGCCAAGTAATGGAACACTGGAATGGTTGTGGGGGGCCGATCTATTACCCTGCCTAGGGCCCCATTTGACCACTATCTGGCTTGGCTTACAGGTTTGTCAGTGAGTGCATCCTATTTTGCAGTAGAATAATAATTAACTTCATAATATTGTTTTGGGATGCAGTAATTGAATTTCAGAGTTGCCTATTTCCCCTCCCCAAATTTTCCGCATAGACATTTCCCTTTCCTTCACTAGTTGGTAACTTTGATATTGACTATATAATTTATGAGGGGGCCTTGACAATGTTGTCCATGGCATAAACATCCTGTTATCTCAAGTTTACATGTTTCTGAAGCATTCTTTGTGTCTTTTGTCCAGATCATCTTGGAAAAATATTCTAAGAAAGTATTACAAAAGGAAATTCCAAGTAATATGCCTAGCATATTGCAGTCGTACAACACTCTACTTAAAGAGAAAATAATACAGTGCATATAAGTTTTTTTGTCCTATTCTTTCAGGTTATTCTTAGAGGCATATAAAGACACTTAATCCAAAGAGGTAGTGAACATTTTAGTTATCTATTATTATTTAGAGTTCCTCACATTAAACAGTCAGCTAGGGTATATATCATATCTTTGAAGTTTGAAAACTTTGAGCGTTAATTTATCAAAATTAATTGTTCGAAATTTCAAACATCGAACATATGAAAAAAAAAAAGGGAACTTACCTGACTGCATGGGGGCAAGCCCCCATGCACCCCCCACACCCCCGCTCTTTAAATATACCAACTCCGAGACCGCACTATAATGTGGTAAAGGGAAGTGTTTTTTTTTAGTACGTATGTTCGAAGTTTTATAACTTCAAACATTTAAATTCGATTTTATGATGTTCGAAGTTATAAAACTTCGAACATATGATATAGACCCCGTCAGCTACTAGCTGAGTTTAACAGACAGTAAAAATAAACTAGCCATTACTAAAACTTCTTAAAAATACCATTGCAACAACTCAGCATATTTCTTACTACATATATCTGGGGTTTATATTAGATCTTCGAACACTTAGGTTGAAAAAAAATGCCGAAACATCGACACCTAAACTTTGAAGTCTAATAAACACAACAGGCCAATTACATGAATTTTTTCCCTGGGAAAAAATTTGCTTGGCCGTCATCGGGGATTTGCCCTTTTCCCCGATATAGAGTGATCTCGGAGTTGGTATATTTAGTTAGGGGGGGCACAGCCCCCCACTTGATTAGGGTTTTAGAGTTTGTTTGTTGTTTTTTTCCCCCCACGCAAATTTTTTTCTCAGGGAAAAAAATTTGCGTAACTGGCATGTCGTGTTTATTAGATTTTGACATTTAGGTGTCGATGTTTTGGCGTTCAACAACCTAAGCATTCAAAGATCTAATATAGACCGTATATCTGAGGTATAGTGACCCCATTAATGTCATATATCTTTGATCCACATCAGAGACTACCTCTATCTCCAAAGTCTTTTTGCTTCATAATCAGATCTGCACAAGTAATTCAAACATAAGCTGAAACCCCCATAACATGTCAGTTGGCATGGAAGATTAAGGCTGTGAGAAGTAGGTCTTGTTTGCATACTGTGTGACCTTGAGCAAGTCCCTAAACCAGGCATTGGTTTTGGGTTGCCCATGGAAAGGGACTATGTATTCAGTGGGCCTACCTGTCTAACAAATGAGTATCATTAACATGTTATATGCTTGTAATCAAGAGGCAAAACCAAGGAGGCGGAAGGCACAGCAGTTAAAAGATAAAATTGAGTTTAATGAAGTATGAGCGCTTCCACAACACTTCTTCAGATACAATAAAATAACATCTCAAAATACTTGTATTTAAGTCTCCATAAACCAATAAAAATGTTAGGAGTAGTCACAACATATAAAACAATCAGTTTCTTCAGTTATACTAATCGCCTGACCTAAACTCCAGCTTGCAAAATCCCAAATAGCACATTCATCATAAAAAACAAATATAAAACATTCAGCCTATAATGCAAAGCTGAAAATCTGGTAAAATTAACATATTAAGTACCTGAATAAAATATACATGCATGTTTGTATATAACAAACAATTCTCATACTATCAAAGGCATAATCATATTAATAGCAGTCAGACACCCCTGATGGAAGTCATAAGAACTAGCAAGTAAGCATACAAAGCTGCTCAATAACCCCTTCAAGATATAAGCATAAGGCCTGCATCACTGTGCCATTTCTGTTTAAATTTCTACAACCTTTCCATATAAAAAAAAAACAAAGTTTGTAAAAAAATGCTTATATTCTCACCCTCATGGCTTCTACTTAACACAACTTATGACTAATCAACAAATATGTCTATTTCAAATGAGTCTGCATACACACGCTGTTTCAAAATCAAGTTAAACAGTCCATGCAAGTAAATCTAATCAACAACGTTCTTGTCTATATAAAGAACAGCAAAGTAAGTAAAAAATACTTATATGGACACCCCCTTGGCTTTACTAAGCACATATTGTCATAAATCAACAAGTTTATCTGTTGTAAATGAATCTGCATTCTAATACCTTTTCAAAGTTAGCTATTACAGTTTGTGCATACAGATCTAGCAGACATGGATCAGCTCACTGAGCATAGACTAATAGTTAAACCTTCCTGTTATCTAACATGCTCATTGTAGCATTCCATGCAGATTTCTCAGAGAAGGGAACTTATAGCTGTAGAAATTGTTGTGTGTGACAATACATGGTTAGTGGTGACACATTTATACACCCAGGTACAGGGAAGGAATACAAGATGAATTTTTATGCGGATTGTTCCACGCATAATGTAGTTTACCTTACAATCTGCAAGGAATGCTACAGTTTTTATGTAGGAAAAACAAAACGTTGAGGGAAAGAGTACGGAAGCACACATAAAACTAAGAAACAAGATCTTACAGTGGCCACAGCCAAGCATGTACATGACACTAACACAGCACATAGTTTTAGTTTTTTAGTGTTACAACGGTTGAATGATAATATGAGATTGGGGAACATGGTGAACAAAACAGAACAAGAAGAGCAAAAATGGATTATTAGGTTACAAGCTGACAGGAAACATGGTTTAAATGAGAGTATTTGCTTGAAACCTTTTCTAGCAGATAGACCACTTATTAGGTAATTACCTGTATTTATTTCGATGTATTTTTTTTAGTTCATTTTCATGTATATCTATGTTTGTCTGCACCTGTGGATTATCACAGTATTGTATGCATTTCCCTTAGCATTTCATTTTACTGTAGTTTAGTTGCATATTGGACACATATGTATTTGTTGTATACATTTAAAGTTTAGATTTAGGCATTTTTAAACTATGTTTTTGCACATGAACTTTTATGCAGCTTTGTGATTTAGGCATCGTCTTTTTTTCTCATTAGTGTATACAAGTATTTTTTTGCATTATATGAGCATTTTTTCGGTTAGCTCAGTTAGATTGATTCATATTTGTCATTTACCATTAGAGGGCACCAGTTACAATAGCTATGCTGTAATGAATTCACAGAGAGACTCTCCTTTTGAATGCTGTTTACAACCCAGGTAGTTTTCTACCTAAGGAAGCTTACACTCATTCAGCAACTGGATTGTAGGAACTTATGCATAAAAGTGGAGCTTTTGGTGAGTAAAAATTAGAATTGAACATTTTTCATGTGCACTGAGCATGTTGGATAACAGGAAGGTTTAACTATTAGTCTATGCTTAGTGAGCTGATCCATGTCTTCCAGATCTGTATGCACAAACTGTAATAGCTGACTTTGAAAAAGTATTAGAATGCAGATTCATTTACAATCGATAAACTTGTTGATTTATGACAAGATGTGCTTAGCAAAGCCAGGGGGGTGTCCATATAAGTATGTTTTACTTATTTTTGCTGTTCTTTATATACACAAGACTGTTGTTGATTAGATTTACTTGCATGGACTGTTTAACCTGATTTTGAAATGGCATGTGTATGCAGACTCATTTGAAATAGACTGATTAGTCATAAGTTGTGTTAAGTGGAAGCCATTGCGGGTGAGAATTTAAGCATTTATTTTACAAAATTTGTTGTTTTTTTATATGGAAAGGTTGTAGAAATTTAAACAGAAATGACACAGTGATGCAGGCCTTATGTTTACATCTTGAAGGGGTTATTGAGCAGCTTTGTATGTGTTTATTTGCTAGTTTTTATGACTTCAATCAGGGGTGTCTTGAGTGCTATTAATATGATTATGCCTTTGATAGTATTAAAATTGTTTGTTATATGTAAACATGCATGTATATTTTATTCAGGTACTTAATATGTTAATTTTACCAGCTTTTCAGCTTTGTATTATAGGCTGAATATTTTATATTTGTTTTTTTTTTTGTTTGTTTTTTTGATGACTGTGGTATTTGGGATTTTGCAAACAAGAGTTTAGGTCAGGTGATTAGTATAACTGAAGAGTCAGTGATTGTTGTATATGTCATGTGACTACTCCTAGTATTTTTATTGATTTATGGAGACTTAAATACAAGTATTTTGAGATGTTATTTTATTGTATCTGAAGAAGCGTTGTAGAAGCAACATGATAGCGGTCATACTTCATTAAACTCAAGTTATCTTTTAACTGCTGTGTCTGCCGCCTCCTTGGTTTTGCCTCTTGATTTCATTCGGTACTAGGAGTTGGTTTCATCCATTGACATGGTGAGATTTTTGTGACTATGTTATATTCTTGGACAATGGAGCCTTTCTGTCACTCATTCAAAAATCTTTTTTCCTAAGGCTTGTGGTGACAACTCTAGTAAAAGGAACTTTTGCTGTTAGTGATTTTTTTCCTTTTACCACTTTCATTGTACTAAGACTCCATCCCTGCTGTCACAGCTTGGGGTGTATTAACTGACAAAGTAGGTGGATGAAGATGGTCTTGAGAGTAGCAAAAAATATTAGACCAGTAATTATCAAACATCATTCACTGCAACTAGTGCTTCATAAATTTGACCGTATTAGACCACTATCCTTTTATGGAGACCTACTGTGTTCACATTCTTATATGACAGGTGGTTTTCAAATACCTCCCATGTCTGTTATATTTGTGTCCATGCCAGAATCAAATTCCTTTTCCACCTGCTTCCTCTGTACACCTGTATCATTATAGTCATTTAGTTTCTGCTTTTGTATTTCCATCCAAACCTAAAGTTTAAATTCAGTTTAGAACAATTTCTCCCTGTACAGAAAGCAGTACTTCCATTAATCAATCCAGATATCCTCTGCTACAGTCAGGATAGAAGCTGAGAGTCATGGGGTAAGGTTGGGACAGTCATGAAAATCACAGGAGTAATCCATTTATTTGAAATATATTGCTCAGTGTTTCAGTATTGTATAACATTGTTGATGTGGAAAAAGGAAAGCCTATTTATAGCTGACAGGAAATCTGGGAGATGCAGTCTACATGATCTTAAAGGCTGGTGCCAGCCTTGATAAGATAGAATGTCAACAAATGGAAGGTAATAATGTGTAGAGGAAGGCAAACACTGGAGGGTATGTCATGGGGGGGTTAATGGGTGTTAAGACAAAGTGTCAGACAGGGAATAACCTGGAGGACATCTTTCAGTTGTATGAGTGCGTGTAGGAGCGGCCTTAGGTCAACTGGTGCCCTAGGCAAAAGGGCTCCACGGTACCCCCCACCACACCACCCGGTATCCCCATCCTAGTCTACCTACACCAAATAAATACTGGAAAATCACCCCTACTAAAGTGGCGCCTTAGGCGGCCGCCTAGTTGGCCTATGCCTAAGGCCGGCTATGTGTGCGTGTATGAGAGAAATGCCAGAGTTATGGGGCAGTTTAGTTAATTTGTTCAGGCTCAAACCCATACCTTGGCTGCATGAGTCGAGAGCCTTAATCCTCTATACCAACTACAAACATACCTATCAATTATCCCTGATTTTGATTAATATTTTAGCTTTGTCCCTCTCAATTCATCCTAAAACAGGTGATTTTTGGGGGGAAAGGCAGTGAATTGCACATAAATAATGGTAATAATTAAAGTTATAGATTTTTTACTTCAGAAAATGTATATTAATGCATATCCTCGTATCCTGTCAGTGTCCCAAGTTAGTAGTACTAATATTTTAAAAATCATCCCAGATTATTTTTGGATTTGTCCTTGATTCAGTTCAGAGCTGTGACTACTGGACCCCATGGTTAGAGTTGTTCATTAGAGTTCATTGAAATGTTCTGAAATGGGGTACCTTTGTCATTTATCGGTTCATACTTTTTGCTTCACTGCTTAATGGAAAAAATGTTCAAAACTATATATTTAAAATGCACTCAAATGTTGCTGTGTTTAACAAGAAATACATTAAATTAGCAAGGTGAATCAAATAACAAATGCATTCGTGCATGGTCTTAAAAATATATGCAGGGGGCCCATGGTTTGAAACATCCATGCATTTTCAACGAATGTGAGCTTCACCTGCATTTTCAATGAATTCAAGTTTCAATCACATTTTCAGTACATGTGAGTTTCAGTGTATTTGCAATACATGTGAGTTTTAATGCATTTTCAATGAATGTGAGCTTCAAGAGAAGAGAAGTTTACTGTTGTTCATGCTGAGTCTGTTTTTAATGTGCAACTGTTTTGTTTAGCAAATGGCCATCAGTGTTTGTGCTATGAAACTTGAAATCAGTGTTATAGTGAAACAGGTAGTATACTTGCCTTTGGTGCAGAATGCTATGAGTTCTACTCCCACTTCATGCAGATGGATTACTGACACTGCAGAGCAGTATAAGGGGAGGTGCTACACTCCTGAATATGTTGTCCTTTAGATGAGATGTTAAAGTGAGGCCCCATCTGCCTGATGGAAGGGACTGTGAGATATTTTACATCCACCTGAGCTATCAGAAAAAGTAGGAAGAAGTTCCGCAATGCCCTGGCCATATTTACCATAGTTGTATAAATAGCACCAAGGGTCTCCTTCCTGAAAAGAGTTTACTAGCCTAGTGGGACTAACCTCATCAACAAGGGATAAATACATTTAAAGTTTTAAATTAAAATACATATGCCTGTCTTTATGTCAAAAGTAAAGAAGAAAATAATATGCATTCCGAAAGTTTTGAAAATTGTTTATTGTAACTGGAGAAGAGAGACAAGTAATGGGACACCGAAATGGCTGTGAAGGGGAACCTGGTCCATTATCCTGCCTAGGGCCCCACATAACTATGATCTGGCTCTGCTTAGAAGTAATTTGAAGTTTGGCTGCATAGCAAGGCATAGCGAAGTATGTGCAATCTACAGATGTGGACATCAGTCTGCCTTGTTACATGATATTGATAAGGACACAGTTGGAAAAGAGAGTCCTTTTTTTCAGGTTTTGCTTTAGGGTAATAGTAGGCTAGAAGAGAGGGTTCATTGCAAAGGAGGAAAGTGATAAGGGATCTAGGATACTTGGCTATAACGACAGTTTGAGTGAGCTGACCACATATAGGAAAAAAGGGGCCAGTTAATACTGAGGTTTAAGACCACAGTGACAGATCAGGCATTCTGACTATGTATGAGGGGAAAAAGTGTCACTTGCACATAGGTGTAAGGTTACTGTCTTCTCATGAACTGTATTCTGTAATTTTGGGCTTGATTCTTTCAGTTTTAATTATATATTGTGCAACTCAAATCTCACATCCACACCAGAATTTTGGGTTACCAAATAAGGAATCATCTGTCTTAGATGGTTAAAAAGAATAAAATGAAAGAGGGACTATGATTTGGTCATGCAGAATCTTGAAATGGGTAGGAGATGGAGCCTCATGGGAAAGTTAGAAAACATAGAAGGTAGAGCACTACTGTCTGAGTGAAGGCAGAAGTTTCCTATCGGAGATGAATGTTAATTACATTAGGGAGTATGGGGTGGTAAGAACATGGATAGGCACTACCACAGTGCACCAAGAGAAAAGAGTTGAAAGGGATTATGAGAGGGATTCATTACATGTTTATTCACAGAGATTTGTACAAAAGGATGGAGCATAAAAATTCAGATGTTTAAAGCAGAAAAAAAAATGATTTTGAATGAAACCTCTTCATAAACTGCACAGACTATTGTAGGGCTGTAAGCCCTTCACCCCCTTCACAAAGACTGCATTTTGTAACATACAGTTCAACTTGGTTTGCCTTTAGTCATAGCTGGTAATCTGATTCATCAAGTGCCTAGTCCAAAATGGTGAAACTTGCCTACATTTTGATGTGATAGAACGGCTTAAGTTTGAAGAACAGATCAACAAGTGAAGTAGCTGTCCTGGTATAATTGTGACTAGTTACCAGCTGGTGCACATTGATGCTACAGATTTCATTTCTTGCAGTGGTGACAGAGGTCAGAGAAGTGCTGCACCCATAGCTAGCCAATTTTATTAAAGTGTATTATCTGTTGTGGAAAAGTGGATGGTGAACACTTGGCTACTGTTTTATTTGATCATTAGGTAACCCAAGGCAATGGAATTTTTTAACTAGATTGTTTAATGAAATCTTTGAAAGTGAGAGGATGCCTGAGGAATGGAGAAAGTGTTTTGGTGCCGATTTTTAAGAATAAGGGTGATGTGCAGAGCTGTAGTAACTACAGAGGGATTAAATTGATCAGTCACAGCATAAAGTTATGGGAAAGAGTAGTGGAAGCTAGGTTAAGAAGGGAGGTGATGATTAGTGATCAGCTGTATGGTTTCATGCCAGAAAAGAGCACTACAGATGCAATGTTTGCTCTGAGAGTGTTGATGGAGAAGTACAGAGAAGGTCAGAAGGAGTTGCATTGTGTTTTTGTAGACTTGGAGAAAGCATATGACAGGGTGCCTAGAGAGGAGTTGTGGTATTGTATGAGGAAGTCGGGAGTGTCAGAGAAGTATGTAAGAGTGGTATGGATATGTACGAGGGTAGTGTGACAGCGGTGAGGTCTGTGGTGGGAGTGATGGATGCGTTTATGGTGGAGGTGGGATTACATCAAGGATCAGGTCTGAGCCCTTTCTTATTTGCAATGGTGATGGACAGGTTGACAGACGAGATCAGACAGGAGTCCCCATGGACTATGATGTTTGCAGATGACATATTGTGATCTGTAGTGAGAGTAGGGAACAGGTAGAGACGACCCTGGAGAGGTGGAGATATGCTCTAGAGAGAAGAGGAATGAAGGTCATCAGGACTAAGACAGAATATATGTGTGTGAATGAGAGGGAGGATAGAGGAATGGTGAGGATGCAGGAAGTAGAGGTGGCTAAGGTGGATGAGTTTAAATACTTGGGATCAACAGTTCAGAGTAATGGTGAGTGTGGAAAGAGGTGAAGAAGAGAGTACAGGCAGGATGGAGTGAATGGAGAAGAGTGTCAGGAGTGATTTGTGACAGACTAGTACCAGTAAGAGTGAAATGGAAGGCCTACAACAGGGTAGTGATACCAGCTATGTTATATGGGTTGGAGCCAGTGGCATTGACAAAAAGGCAGGAGTCAGAGCTGGACGTGGCAGAGTTAAAGATGTTAAGATTTGCACTGGGTGTGACAAGGGTGGACAGGATTAGGAATAAGTATATTAGAGGGTCAGCCCAGGTTGGAAGGTTTGGAGACAAAGCCAGAGAGGCAAGATTACATTGGTTTGGACATGTGCTGAGGAGGGATCCAGAGTATATTGGGAAAAAGATGCTAAGGATGAAGCTGCCAGGTAACAGGAAAAGAGGAGGGCCTAAGATAAGGTTTATGGATGTGGTGAGAGAGGACATGCATGTGGTTGGTGTGACAGAGCAAGATGCAGAGGACAGGAAGAAATGGAAACAGATGATCCACTGTGGCGACCCCTAATGGGAGCAGCCGAAAGAAGAAGAACCCACCCAGAACATTTTTTTTCTGTAGCAAGATCCATATAAAGCTTTCTGTGACTTCATTGTAGATTTCTTTTACAGGAGTACAGACCAGTATTCATTAATCTAAGATCCAGTCTTCCAGTTTCCCTTTATTTCCTACAGGACCTAAGCCCTAATGAATGAAAATAATCTACTTAATTTGTAATTCACTATCTTCCAGAGGAATGTTCACATTTCCTAGAGTTTTAGAACCATTTTAAGCAGTTTATATCTAAACCAAATATTGTCTACCAGTCATGTTTATTTAACTGGGCCCCAGTAATCTAGACAATATAACCTTGCTTTATCTGTTTGGAAGTATCTGAGGTATAAACCACCCATGTTTTTCTGACTGATCTGCACCAACATTGCATTGATTGGTTCTGTTTTTGAATGGGATATTTAATTATTGGCTTTTCATATTTCTTGCTCCTTAAATCAGAAATTGCTGCTGCTTATCTCTTGGACCATATTGTTGTAGATCATTTTCAGCTATACTAACAAATTTTCTGTCTTGGCTGCTAATTTATAACTTATGATTTCTGGATCTGCTTTATGCCTAAATGAAATAGCTTGTTTCATTATATAGTCAGTTTTGAAGTGTATACCCATGGTGACATCAAGCTGTATGACAGAGTAGTGGGTTACAGCTATGAGCTAGTAATATGCTTATTCCTGTAGAATAGGGTTTTTCTTTGCTTACTATGTGACTTTGAGCAAATCATTTACCAGACAGTTCTCTTGGGTTGTTTCTGAAAAGAAGCTTGTGCCTAGTGGGTTTATCTACGTAACAGATGTATAATAGGAATAAAAAAAAACTAAAAATCAGTCCATTGACCCATCTCTGATTCATTCATTCTACATTATCTCTTTTATGAGGTTATGTGAGAGAGGTGGTTTTGATTGCCTGTTATTCTGAATGAGTTTTGGGGGGTTTAGGCATGCCATTACTGGAAGTATGAGCATGTATTCGCACACACATGCCAGTGCAAATGTCCGCTGCCCTTAAATTCTGCTTACACCCTCCCCTGTTTTCTTCAAAGAGGTAGCAGGCAATGCAAAAACTCCTACTTAGAAACAAGAGTTTGACTCCAGTTGCTTTTTCTGCCCCAATCCCATCAAGCTAGCCTTCTGGCACCAAAGCTCCTTATATATCATAGGGAGTAGGTATCAGGGGGCAAGCCTGAAAATGGTCCAGTAGCATAAGTACTGTACCTTGTAGATAAAATAAGACACGTGCACTTTCCCTTTGCATCATCGGATTGGCTGGGTACTTTTCTGTAAGTGCTCCCTTTCTATATATGTAAGGCAATGCATTAATAGTTCTGTTTTTTTTTCTTTCTGTATTCCCCTTTTTCAGTGACAGGTCTCAACTTTCTTCTTTCATTTGAGCTGCATCTGTTTGGTGATCTGCAAGACCTTTGAATGTAGGTCCTGCAGTAATAGAACATTTGAACATTATTTTTTTCTGCAAATGAGTTGAGCTACATGGCCACGATGGTGCAGCGGTTAGCGTTGCCACCTCACATCAAGAAGTTCTCCGATTCGATTCTCGGCTGGGGTGCCTTCAGTGTGGAGTCTACATGTCCTCCCTGTGGTTGCGTGGGTTTCCTCTGGGTGCTCCGGTTTCCTCCCACATCCCAAAGACATGTTGCAGTTGGATTGAACACTCTAAATTGGTCCTAGGCATGAGTGCGTGTGTGTGTGTGTGTGCCTTCTGTGGAAGGTTGGGCGCCGGGCTGGCAACTCGACACCATAAAACTCCACTGCCAATCATGAGCAGACAGGTGATCTGCTGTGGTGACCCCTAACCGGGAAAAAGCCAGAAGAAGAAGTTGAGCTACATCTGTGGCCTTGTTTAACTGAGAAGCAGCAGCAAATATGGTTCAAGTAGTTTTGAAGTATTTTATTAACCATCTGTGTAGGTTCAAAAGCAAGCAAAAAGTTTGATTGCAGCCTGTTTCCTGTCTGTAATTCAGAAGCATTATATTAAAATTATATTAAAATGTGAACAGTTCAAACTAAGTCATTATGTATTTACAGAAGCAGACCAGGAGCCATTGCAGTAAGTTACATTTTTGTTGACAAAATGTTTTTTAAGTTGTGGTAATTTACACAGAGCTTTGTACGTGTAGCTCAACAATTTACCATAATAAACAGAAAGAGAGTTGCAGTCCCATGGTTGCAGCTGTTTTGGTTAAAGATGTGTGCAATATCTCCAGAGTTCATTTCAGGCTTTTGTAACATGAACTTCTCTTTTCACACATTTTTATCTGTTAGATGCTTGATACTGAAAAAAAGCGGTTACTTCTTGCTTAAATGTGCATCCACTTTTTTTTCAGCATTCAGGCATATGATCTTCAAGAACTGGCTTCTCTAAGATAACTTGGGTCTATATTATATGAATGAATGTTCATAATATCGAACGCTCTAAAGTGTGAAAATGCTGGACCTCTAAGTTCTTCTTGTGGGATTGCAGTACAGTGAAGGTCGGAATATTTGTCCTTTCCTCACTGTAGTGCAGTCTTGGAGTTGGTATATATATTTAGCAGGGGGGGGGGACAGCCCCCCCACACACAATAACGAGTTTGAGGTCTGGCATTTTCGCTCTTTAGAGCATACGATATTATGAACATTCGTTCATATAATATAGACCCGGTGACTTGCTTCTGTGAAGAACACAGCTTTGTTGTAATGAATATCTTCCTACATCTTTGAAATATTCCTTTTAAAAGCTTAACAGTAATACATCTTTGTCCAGCTGATTGAAAAGAATCTACTTTGTATATGTGACTTCAGCAAGCAGAAGAATTTGTGGCCTTAAACTTAATACATGTGTACATAATTAGCTTCCCATATAGTTTAACTTACAGTCTTAAGGATTTTTTCCTGAATAAACATGTACATTTCTATGGGTGCAGCTTTCTTTGGTAAACTTTCTGCTTCAACACTAAAACTATATACTTTTGTCTTAAAGCTCAGTCTGATGGCAAGCCATGGTGAAATATATATTATACAATGATGGCTCAACAGCCCAACTAGCGTGCCCATTGTAAATTGAGCATATACCAATAGAAGACAGTGCAGCTACTGAAGTGCCATTGAGAGGCCGGACTTTCTATTGGAATATGCTGACAGACAGAGCAGAAATAAAAGGAAAATCAGGAACATTTTCAAAAATAAAGAAACAGAAACATACCTGATTTTTCCTTCTGTGTCTGCTCTGTCCCTAGTAAAATTTCTTAGGGAAAAAAACCCAGCAACAATGAAAGGTCTCCGTTGCTTTTCTTCGCACTGAAATGATATACTGTGCAAGCGTGGTGACACAAATCCAATATGCTTGCTGAGTACATCAGTAAACAAGGAAGAAAGCAGAGGAACACTAAAGCATTGTTATACAAAGACATCAATTAAGAAAGGTAAGCAATAGCTTTCTTAAATAATGTCATTGTATAATAGCAATAACCCACTTGTGGGTGTGGGTATATCATACCCATGGTTGGCTTTGTTTAATCACCTGAGCTTCACCCTTGTGATCAAACCATGCCAACCATGGGTAAATACTGATATTATGGGTTATTGCTTAAATATACATGGAAACTGTGGCTAAGCCCCTTAGCTGTGCTGAAGAGACTTGGCATGTGCAAGTTTGTGGTCTGTGCAGTGTGAGCATTGCTTGCCTTTTCTTTACAATCTGACATGAATACCACTGAATTTCTTCATTAATTCACTCTTCTTGCTTTTGTCTTTCCCTTGTCAGTTGAAGGGTCTATATTAGAACATCGAATGTTCTAAATAGCGAATGCTCACATGAGCAAAAATGCAGGACCTCAGTTTTTTTTTGTTTTGTTTTTTTATCGCAGTACAGTGAAGACCGGAATATTTGCCCTTTCCTCATTGTAGTGTGATCTCGGAGTAGGAATATATATATATATATATATATATATATATATATATATATATATATATATATATATATATAATGGGGGTGTGGGGGGCACAGGTCCTACATTTTCACTTATGCGAGCGTTCGCTATTTAGAACATTCAATGTTCTAATATAGACCCTCAGTTGAACACCCGACCCTCAGCTCTGCAGTCTTTGAATAAATAATCACAATTATCTGTTAATGTTGCTATTCCCTATAGCAAACATAGTACAGCAGTAATAACTCACTGTGTGTGTTTGTGTGTGTTGGGGGTCAGCAGGATGATGGTACACACTGTGTATGTTTGGTATATCCTATGTAAAAGTGATTTTCAGAAAGGACTTAACATTCGGTACTTTGTGTATCAGTGAGTTACACACACATGCAGCATCTTCAGTTCTCTTTTGTATCTCTTTCTGTGGGTCCCTTGTGGCACCTTTCAAAAGAGTAAGTACTCATTTGGGAGTTATTTCTTATTCTTAACAGCATTGTTGAGATGTCTGTTTTTTTTTTATTTTAGTTTACTGGATCATTTTGCTGTGAGATGCACGATTATTGCAGAAAAATTAACAGGTGTTCCTTTGGAAGACAAACCTGTCTGGGGAGCATCACAACCCTTGTATACCTGTGAGTACACTCAGTCATATTGTGGAAGACAATCAATAGGAAGGACAGAAACTTCAAGGCCATCCTTAACCACAATAAATTAAGGCCCATAGCCCAGATGCGCACCACTTTGGAGAGGCCTCCTAAGGCAACTCAGGGGGGGGGGGCATCCCTACAAAGGGGCTTAGTCCTTCAGGCACAAGAGGGCTGCAGTTACAGACGGGTCTTGGTTTATCCACCTTCAGTCCTCTGTTTTGACCCCTTCAGAGATGCACCCTGGTACCTTTAGTAGCATTAGTTCCCAAGGGTTGAACAGAAAAGATTAGACCCTTTGGACCAGAAATTGTTTTCCAGGTACCGGAAAATGATATCCAGCCTTTGAAGTTTTGTACTAAGCTACCTAATGATTTCTACCCTAGGATATGTTCACCATCTTGATAGAGGATGCTTCAAAAAGCTCACTGAAGCTTTTTGGCTTTTTTCCGGCCTGCTAGTTTCAACCTTGATCTCTGCTGCCTTTGATTACCACAGGTTGGCTTAGGAGTAGGCATAAGTGGACCAGACTTAAACCTAAGGGACAGCTGCTCCTCTGCAGAGATAGCAAGACTCCTTTTATGACTCTCTGGACTCTCTGGATTCTTTGATGAGGAAGAGTTGACCTCTTCCACCTAGATCTCATCTCATGTTGGCTATGATATGGATGGTGAAGAAACCATCTCACTGGCTTCTATCCAACCACAAATTAAATTTCATTTAAAGGCAGTTTTAAGCAGGTGTAGTTCTACTGAAGGAGCAAGGAATCTTCTAAAGGCTGTATGGCTCAAATGTAATTCTTCATGATTAACATACTGTAATAAAAATACTGCAGTCCTCTCTTTATTGACATTCAGAAGTGAAAAAAATATCACAAAAAATGTATTTTCCAGTGGGCTTTATACCCCCAACACACAGTCATATCCATTGTGTATACGTATATAATACTGGTATGCGCACACAGTGTGCATGGGTGTATGTGTGTGTATAAATATATACACACACGCACACACTCTCAGATATGTATGTGTATGTATATACAGACTCCCTCTCTCTCTGCTTCTCTATCTGTGGTACTACAGTCATAATCTTTTGCTATAAAGACACATTAGTGATAGCACAACAAGGATGTTCATCCATAATGTCTCAAATTAAGCCTGGCAGCTATGTCTGACTTTCATAAAATGTACAAGATCTTCTTTTGGCTTGAGGATTCAAAGCCCACAGTAGTACCTGCATTGTTCCAGGCATTTGAAGATGCTTTTGAATCGGCCACCTTAAAGTCAAATTCTCAGCAAGCCCTTTCCCTCTCCCAACAATGTATTCTATAGGGTTGAAGAATTGTGTAAGTATCTTTACAAAACTCCTGACACATCTGGCAAAAGTTTACATGGCTGCTGCTAGGGATTCAGAACTTTGTCTAAAGCTAATCTGCTCTCTAATGACCAGGAAAACGGGGTCCTTGGTAGATCTAGCCAAAAGGTGTATGTTTCTGCAACACTGGACTTCAGAGCAATAAACTGGCAGAAGTCCATCATAAAGTACCATAGGGGTACATGCTCAGTGAGATTGAGGGCACAGCTTCTGAGATGCAAGGTAAGACCATGAAGGATAGATTTAGAGGGGTTGTTGAAACGGCTACTGATGTGGGCAAGCCTGCAATAAGATGCAGGTGTGACATTATTGATGCCTGCAGTAGGAGTACTTCTATAGTCACAGTAATAAGGAGGCATGCATGACTTAGAATTTAGACTTTACCAGATGTCAAGGGTGCAGTTGCTTAAACACCCCCTTGATCAAGAACTTACTCTGGTCACCCTTCTCAGGAAATCTTCAAAAAAACTGGAAGAAAGGTGCAAGAGGTCCATTAAACAAGCATTTCATCTGCCCCTCCTCAGGTATAGTAGGAACTACTTACCAAACAAGGGTCATCCTGTTGGGAGGAATCCAAGACAGACAAATTCATACAAAAAGGGCCTTTGAAAAGAAGTAGGTCTGGAGAGGTAGCAGAGGCAAAGTCATGCTACAAGGCAAAGGCGGAATGGAAGATCCCACCAACTCAGGATTCTAGTGGCCAGTGCTATTTTCCTTCCCTCTTCAGCTGACATCTTGGGTAGGAGGCCCTCCTGTTTCAAACACAGTTGTTTTTTTGCCAACTGCGAAGAAATGGGTAGGGAAAATCATATTGTCAGGCTACAAGTTAGAATTCAAAGCTCTCTCTCCATTTTTCAGAATGCTTTCCATCCCTCTGGTCTAGTAGGAATTAACACAACTGGCTTTGTATCATTACATTCAGACAAAAGCTATAGAAACAATTCTCATGTAGGACTAGGGAAAGGTATTTTACTCCAGGCTTTTTGTGGTTCCAAGGAGAAATGACTATTGGAGGCCTTTCCTAAATTTCACCAATTTGAACAAATTGAGAGATTCCAAATTCAGGATGCTCTCTCTTCAGTTCTTGCTGCCTTTGCTTAAACCACAGGCTTGCTTGTTAACCTTAGGTCTTAAAGGATGCATGTTTGCAAATACAGATCTGCAGGATCACAGCCAATTCAAGAGGTTCAGGAGGGGCACCAGTAATTCCAGGTCATTTATTTGTCCTTTTGTCTGTCTACATTGCCCAGAATATTTACCCAATGCTTAACACTATCTGCCTCAGAATACAGAGGATCCATGTCTACCCCTCTTTGGATGGACAGCCTTGTGTAGGCAGTCTATAAGATGAAGATGCAAAAAGTCATTGAATAGACTGCCCACTGCTTTTCTAAACCTGTAATTTTCTCCTAAATTTACCCATACTGAGCGTGTATTGGAGAAAACAAAAATTATTCTGTGAGCCCTTGTGGGGACACCAAATAGAAGACTCTTTCTTCCACAAGGCAGGAGTTTTGGAACAGAGCCAGTTTTCCTGGATGTCATCCAGAGGGAGGCACTGCCAGAAAAAAAAGGTTCTTGAAAGCTGTGGGCTACGTATCAGCTTTTATTTGTTTCTTTGGCCAAGATGCACACAAGGGAAATGCACTGGTACCTGGAAAGCCTATGAGAACAGCATAGGCACCATTAAACAAGACTGTGGCCCTGATTATCTTCAAAGAGTAATCCATATGGTCATCCCAGCAAGCACTGAAGAATCAGAGGATGCCTTTTTAGCCACAGAAAACTCATAATACTGACAAAAGATGCCCCAAGTCTAGCTTAGGGAACCCTGTGCCTCTTCAGGGTTCAGGGTTTGTGGAATATATTCATGGTTAAAAATGCATCAGTTTGAAGTAAGTAAATTTCCTCCTTCTAGGCTTTGGGGGTTGCAGTGCAGTTTGGCCACAGGAGCCCCACAGATATTAATGTACAATGCCATTGTCACTTCATATGTAAGGGGAAGGAAAGATCCATTCAAACCAGCCATACAAGCTAGCAGTGTTAGTCTAGGAAACAGCCTCTCACATATGTATTCGCCTTCAAGCAATCTGTATTCTTTGACATATGAACACTGTAGTAGATCAGCTAAGCAAGTTAAAGGTGAATAGCCACAAGTGGAGACTGAATCCTGATGTGTTCCAGCACCTAAACAGCAAGTGACAAAAACCAGACATAGACTTGTCTGCCTCAAAGGGAAACTACCTACTGGGGAGGTTTTGTTCCAAATAATCATGTAAGGAAGGTTGGGAAGTGGGGTCTGCACTATTACTTCCCATCCATTTTCTTAATCCCTAATGTGCTTCAAAAGGCCATAATGCATGAGACAAAACTCGTGTTTGTAGCTTCTCTGTATCCCAGGCAGCTGTGGTACTCCATTCTTTTCCAGATGACCAAGTAGAGGACCATGCTGCTTCTTCAGACATGTGCCCTGTTGACCAAGGTGGAAGGATCACGAGTAGATCCCACCTGAAGAGCTTGAACCCAGCAGAGTGTCTGTGATCTCAATCTGCCCCCTTCAAGGACACTACCTCTGGAGAAATACTGTACATTTTTTTAGGAGGCAAGAAGGCCCAACACTATATAATCATATTTGGCTGGAATAGGTGTGAATAGGGGGTTTCACTCTGGTTACAGTCTCAGAGCTAGATGTCCTTAACTGTTTGGCCAAGCTTTCCCACAGGTATAAAGGTGTATCTGTCATTGCTTCCCTGTTGAAACCCTGTCTCACCCCCCCCACCCCATTTCAACCCTTGCTGCTCAGCAGCTTCAAAGTTTCTGTATGGAAAAATATTGTTTTAGTGGACATGACTTCAGCTAGAAGAAACTCTGGCCTTCAAGACCTGATGTACAAAAAGATTCCACAGGACAACTAACCCTTCCTTAATGCCAAAGATGGTATAATTGCCAGTCTTCCTCCCTCATCCTTCTGAACAAAAGGGAAAGATCATGGGGTTTATATTACGATGTTGAAAGATGAGCTCACCGAATATGTCTTTATCGACACGTAAATATCGATCTTTTGAAATGACGAACGGCCACTTCAGCAAATTTTTTCCCAGGGGAAAAAAATTGTTGCCCATCATCTGGGATTTGCCCTTTTCCCCACTGTAGTGAGATCTCAGAGTTGGTATATTTAGTTAGGGAGTTGTGGGGGGCACAGCCCCCACTATGTAGGGTTTGAAAGTTTGGTTTGTTTGTCTACAGCTGAGCGATTTTTGCCCCTGGGAAAAAGTTTGCTGAAGTGGACGTTCACATTTGAAACAGTCAATATTTACATGTCGATTAAGACATGTTCGGTGAACTCGTCTTTCGACATCGTAATATAGACCCAGATCTTGCACATATTGGATGTTCACAGACTTCTCAGATATTGCCTGGCAAGAAACAATCATTACAAGCAGTCTGAATAGTCTCGCTCCTTCCTGACAAGCAAACAGGGCAGGCCGATCTCTAAACAGACGCTATACAAACGGCTAGTAAACTGCCTCACCTTTTGTTATGAATATATTAGAAAACATCTGAAGGGGCACATAAGTACCCAGTCTACCTGGTGAGCTGTAACCACAGTGGCCTAATTTAGGAAGGGATCAGCTTAGAATATTTGCAAGACCATCTCATGGACAAAAGTGCACAGGCATTTGGGCTTCCCTACCACTATCCAGCAGGGACCTATTGTGATCTCCTCCTTCTGCTCTTCATGGTGTAAACTATTTTTTGGTACTTTTCCCATTGATGTGGATTTATATTGCAGCAATGATTCATACAATGAACATAGGACAGTTGTGAGTAAACTTACCATAACCATAAACATTTGAGGAGGGCCACTGTGGCATTATGATTCCCGCTGTATTTCTCCCTTCTTCGTGAGAGCATACCTCTCAACCTCTTAGTGCAAGAAATCCTGACAAAGCCTGACAAAATTGGGGAGAAAGGCTCAAAAACAGGGACATATTTTAAATATTCCTCTTATAAACTTAGAAAGAGTAACAGGTTGTTTTAACATACATTTTCTGAAAGATGTGAAGTCTGAAACTCAAATGTATATCATTATTTAGTGACTTTAATCGTCAGAGCATCATTGTGATTTGCCAGAAAAAAACACATTTTATGACGGACACACCAAAAATATGAGCCAAAAATATGGACATTCTGCAGAAATCGGGACAGTTGAGAGGTATGCTTGAGAGCCTTGCATTCTGCGTCTTGAGTAGGCAGATGGTGGTGAGCAGCAAGGCGGGCATCATCACAATTATAAATCAGTATGCCATTGTATGTTCAAAGGGACCCCATATGAGTGGCCCCTGTGTTTCTAGCCTCAAAGTGGCTGAGGTAAACAGCTTTACAGGAGCAGGAGCCAATTGTTTTTGGCTTCCATAATAAGGCATAGTTGCTGGAGGCATCTAGTTGTATATAGCATAGGCCATTGTCCCTTTGTAGGTATTCATCTGATGTCTCAAGCTATGGGAGGAGGCCATCAATTAGAAGTGACTTGCATCTAATTTCTATGAAAAAGGAATTATGCTGCAGCAGTAACACCACTTGGGCCTCTATAATTACTTCAGATATACTCTCACAACTGTATTTTCTACAAGTAAGTTATACTGAAGTAATGCTGACATATAACAGCAATTCAGAGACATGATCCTTGGTACAAGATGTGTGTGAGACAGCTAAAATAAGTCTATACAGTTCTAAAAATTTAAGAGACAGACGTTTTGGCAATGCTGATACACAAGACACAATACAGGGAAACAAAAATACAATGTAGAATGTATTATTGTATAAAGGTTTGATAGTAACTTTTAAAAGCTGTGTAAATAAGACCAGGATGCAAAAGGGAGGAAGGTAGGTAGAAGTAAGCCAAATGACATTGCAGCATCTAATAAGTACTGACAGATATGCAGCCTTGGCAAGTTGCACAATGATGAGAACACTAATGAACCAGCTTTTCCATACCTGTGTCACACATACAGGAATTTACTCACCTGTCATGGTAATAGAACCCACAGCCTTCCCACACCAAAGATGAGTGCACTACCTGCTGAGCCACTGATGCTGCTAAAATTATTATGTTAGTAACTGCTCATTAATTCTTTTTAACCATAATGTGTTGTACCACTATAGTGTCTTGTAGCTCAGGTCTGTCCTCTCCTTCTCTGAGGAGTCTCTTTTTCTTACCAATCATGACAAATGACTTGTATACATATGGACATACTCATACTGCGATATCTATTCTACATGTTTATCTAAGACATTTTATATTTATCTTTTTGTAACTTTTATGTTTGATACTTTGAGCTTGCTTGCAGTCGAGCCTTTTTCTTTTGCAGTGTGTATAAACTTTGTTTGTGTAAGTCCTGTATTACCTGTAACTGTAACTCAAACTTGTAATTTTGCTTAACTGGAGCTTTTCTCCCCAGGTCTCCGCTGAAAAAGGACCTGTGTCTAGTCGGACTTTCCCGGTAAACAAATGTTAAATAAATAAAATTGCCTGTAGAGTCTTGAACCAGTTACCATTAAATAATTAAATAAAATAATTTTAAACATTGTAAGTAAGCTTTCTTTTTCTATGATTTTTCACTTTCAGTGACCCCCCCCCCCAGTTTAGGCTTTGATATTTATGGATGCAGTAAGATTACTTGAATCCCAAAGTAAAGGTTATTTTGTAATCGCACTGAAAAAAAAAAAACAATACCATTTTACTCTAAGTATGGAGTAACCACCGTCTAGGAGTTGCAGGTGAAGTATGTTTTTCTCGTATATAACTTTGACGGTGTAGAACAATGTTTGCCAGTTTATATCGTACAACAAAGAAAAGAGTAGCAAATCAACTCTCCAGAACCCTTGCCAAGTACCTTCAAACCACCTTAGACTTAAACACGTGATAAAATTTCAGAAGTTAACTGTGTGCTTGCAAGTTATTGCTGTGTTGTACTGTGTGTTTGTTATTTTTATTATATGCCTAAACCCTAAACAAAAATAAAAAAATAAATTATTAACTGTTACATGCTTCATTTATGTCTACCAGTAATAATAAATTGCAGATTTCTGCACTCTTCCAGCATCCATTTCAACTACTTTTCTCTGTCAACATTCCCTCCCCCTTCCTTGTTCCCCTTGTCAACCTGTAGGCTGGTCCTGTCTCTTGGGAGGGGCCTAGAAGTAGTCTTCATTTGTGAATGTAGGGTATGATGACTTCTGTCACCCCTAACACAGTTAAGCGTTTATCTTTGTTTTATACCTGCTGAGTTCATTATGGTAGAAATCTGTTGCTAATTTGCTACAGCTGCCTCAGGGAAATCAGTATTATTTCAGGAGCCCCTCAGGCATCCTGTCTTGCATTTATGTAATTTATTGCCCTTTGAAATTTCCAGTATGGGAAGTTGTGATGTTGGTTCTTGTTTGCCGCTTGCCTCTGGGAGGCCTTACTGATTTGTAATCTGTCTGGTGCTTGAGCCGTACAGCTGTGCTGTTGGTTGTTCCAGCAGTGTTTGCCACGTATGTCTGCTACAGTTAAAGTTAGCTGTTTAGTTACTGTTGAAAGCTTATCGGCTGTATAGTTTGCTGCATTTAGCATTATTAGTTTACAACGTTTGAAGCTGCTGTTGGTTGTTAGCTGCATATTTCTGTTTGCATTTGTTGTTTTGAAAAGCTGTGTAGACTCCCCAGTCACTTGTTTATTTACTGCTACCAACCGCTTTGTGTCATTTGGCCACACATATCTGTTGTAGTTGCTTTTTTTCCTTGCCTGTACTCTGCTATAAGCTGCAGCAGTTAAGCAGAAGATGGTGGTGTTGGTAGACTGCAGTGGAGATCATCTGCTACTAATTCTACTAGAGTTTATCTTATATGTTTGCTGCTTGTAAATTACTGTTGCCTGTTCAGCCTTGCAAGGTACTACAGTTGCCAGTGTTGTGTGTGATGGCGGTGTCGTACTGTGGACTGCCCAGTTGTGTAGCTCGTTAGTTCTTGTTGCTGCAGTTGCACTTTGCAGCATAGCTGGGCTGTTTGATAAACAATTTTAATGTAGACTCATTTGTGTTTTTGGAGGGAAAGTCTGTGGCACAGCACTTGTATTTTTGTCTGCTAAGTCGGTCTTGTTTGGGGGGAGGGTGCAGATGTGCTGTTCCTCCCTAACCCTTCTATTATTTTGTGCATTTAGGGCCTCTGCTGTGGATGTCCCTTCGGGTCTTTACAGGACAGTGTATTTTGCCTCTGTGGTTTGTAAGTTGATGAAAGGTTACAGGCAATGTCAACATTTTTTATAGTTACTGAATTCTGTTTTCTTTTTTTACTGTAACTCTGCAGATAGCATATCTAGCCTGGTTCTCCGCTTCCCCTGACTGTGTGTTAGGGAGCAGTGTTCTGAATTCATAGATTTAGAAGACTTTGATAAGGCCAATGTGTGGAACACAACCACAGGGCTACACAATACAGAGTTACTTTTTAATAATTGAGAGAGGATTTTTGTATTGTAATTCTAAGACTTGTTGTGTTACAAGTCTCAGAATTATGAAAAAATAGGGGAAATAGTAAATCACTAAAACTGCTGATGTTTAAAATTTCTTTTGCTGTGAAGGCAAGCTTCCCCTGCATCCCCACTTTAGTGGATTCTACATCCACCCTCCCCTGCTGCATATATATATATATATATATATATATATATATATATATATATATATATATATATATATATATATATATATATATACACTAACTGGAAGATAGCTGTACTTCCCTGAAAAGGGAACACACTGAGACACCATGATCTCATAGTTAATATATGCAAGTCCAAATTTCACTCCTTCAGGCTCATTATTCTAGGACTTGTACTAATGAGTCTCAAAATTAAAAACGCTTATTACATTCCTTTTTCCTGGGGAATGAAGACTCTTTCAGATGCGTATCTTCCCATTCTTCCAGTGTTGGAGCTCTCCAGCATTGGTTCTGTAGTGGAGATATCTTGAAACTTGTTAGGGATCATAGAAATTTCATTTCCTTACAAACTGGCACAGTGTTTCTCAGGTGTCTGCTTACTGTTTTCTGTTGTCTTCATATAATGTGGAGCCTACAGACCTGGCAGTAGGGTTGCCACCTTTTCAAATGCCCAAAGTGGGACATTTTTTGTAGAAACATCAGATTTTGCAGGGCAAAACATACCAATGGCCAGTACAAAGGACAGAACTTCACTTTTTTGCCAAAATAAAAGCTTATTCTTGTAGCATTTGAGTCACTTATTCTGTTCCTTATAACATTTAGGTGTTTCAGATACAAAATAACTGTTTTATGCAAGTATTAAAAGAAAATATAGGAAATATTTTTGTCCTAAAATCTCAGGACATTTGCCATTTTTTCAATTTTATTGCAGGACACAACTGAGGGACTGTCCCTCACAAAGTGGGACAGGTGGTAACCCTACCTGGCAGATGCTTGTGCTAGTGGAATGATTGTATTCTCATTTTGATAAGGAAGCTAAGGTGTTTAAAAGTGTTGTCAGGTGTTAAACATTTTTTTGCTTTTGTGATACAGTAA
>NC_056725.1:1804440939-1804540939 GCF_019279795.1 Protopterus annectens | reverse complement strand
TTATAAGTTGCACAACATAGAATGGTTTCCTCACTACTGTAGACACGTGATGGTCAAAGGCTAGATTATTGCCTGTGTGTCCCCAAGTCCCTGACTACTGGTTCAACTCTAAGGGGTGTGTTGTCAATATGATAATTACCAGGGGGTGGATGACCTCCCAAAGGATACTGTTACGGATTTCTTGCCATTAAGCTTTAGTCCATGACTCTGACACTAGTTTATCTGTGTCAGCCCTTCCTGGAAAACATTTGTGTTAGTGTGGGATTCAGTGATGACTCCTAATTTGCAATCATCTGCAGATTTAGTCAGCCAGAGATCATTGACATTGGCCTTGACTTTACAGAAGTAAATGCCAAAAAAGAGTGGTCAAGGACCAATCTCTGAGGAACTCCTCTTGCAATTAGCATCTTTGTAAAGGTGGACTTCCCAGTTCTGACTTCCTAGGTCCTGTCTGTGAGCCATTTGGCTATCCACTGGGTGACATATGGGTTTGTACGTAACCTCTTGAGTTTGGCAACAATGCCCGAGTTTGGTATTGTCACATGCCTTGGCCAGGTCAAGGTAGGCAGTGTGAATCATTTTGCCCTTTATCCATTGCTTTAGGGACCTTCTGAAAGAAATCCACCAGGCTGAGTAGGTATGTTATCGTTAATGATCATTTCCATGACTTTGCATATAGGACTAGTGAGACTTATGGGTCAGAGTTGGTTCACCTTTGTGCAGAGCGATGAATGTTGCTTCTCTCTACTCATGGAGCATGAAGCCTATTTGGAGGCTATAGTTACATAGCAATTCCAGAAGGCCTGATAGGTCATGTTTCATGCTATTTAGAAAGCATCTTGGCATATTGTCTGGGCCCACTTATGCAGTGTTCTTGGCCTTGGCAAGAGCATTAAGGACCTGTTCTCTATTGATAGCAGGAGGAGTCATATTTGATGGTATTTCCTGAGGGAAGGTTGAGGGGGGGGGAGTAAACATGGAGCTGAATTTATCAGCCAGTATGCTTGCTACATCTTCTGCCACAGTATAGGTGGCTCCATTTACAATGAGCTCTGCAGACAATTTTATATTGTCTTTAAGGTTGTGGACATAGCTAAAGAATGCCTTGTGGTTGTCCTTGGCCTAGGAGGACAAATTTATCTGAAATTTGGCCTCGGTAGACTTTGTCCTCAGAGTTGTTTATTTAGTTTGATAAGAGTGCTTTTATCCTGCTGTGGGTGCTGCATCTCCTAATTTTTGACAAGATTTTTTTTCCTTCTGTTATGTAGCCTACTGATTTTGTGATAACATCAGGGTGTCTTGTTTTCTGAGTTAGTTCTGTGCTTCTTCCAGGTGGGTACAGCTACCTCTATGCAGCTATTAGCATGCTTATGTAGGGTTTCTGTGAAGAGTTCTGCATAGGCAGCAGTGTTCTAAGGTTTATGAGGGCTTGAAATTTTGCCAGGTCCTGACTTAATAGCAGGAAGTTATCCTTGGAGTAGTTCCTGAATATTCCAGGTTTTATTTTTACTTCAAAGGAGACCATTTTGTGGTCTGACATTACACTAGGAGGTATGCAACACTCTCCCATATTACTGAGGACCAGATCCAGTATGGTTGCACCCCTAGTTGGTGTTATTGACAGTCTGGTCCAGGGAGTTTGTGCTTACAAAATCCAGGAATCTCTGTGTCTGTACATTTGGTGTCATATAAGATTCCAGTGTATGTTAAACTGGTGTCATTCTAAGGAGATCCAGTATCTGTGTGGTTGGGATGACATGATTGACATACCTCGATGCTTTGCCAGAGATGACCTGCATCTGTCACCCCTGGGTTTCCGGGTACTGGCTAAGGCTCTTGCCACCCCTATAGTGCCTTTTTTAGGAGGTGTTCCAAAGACCAAATTACCACCGTAACAGCTATAAATAAATGCAATCTGAGGGTCATGCTGGTCATTGCTAGAAGTCTAAATCTCAAGATGCACTCGCTCGAAGCACTCCTCAAAATGGAGAACATCGACATTTGTGCTGTAACGGAGACCTGATTTAAAGTGGCAGAAATCACCCCTGCTCTACCAGGCTGTAACTCATTCCACACCTTTCAGCAACAAAACATGGATCAAAACTCCTAAGGCAGTGGTTACTCCATATTCATAAAGGATATGCACACCTCCAGACTAGTAGCCAAGCATAAAGCATCTGAGATACTTCAGGTACAACTAACATTGGGTAAGACGGCGATCCAGGTCATAGCCTGCTATAGGTCCCCAACCATGTCCCTTGACTCTCACATCACATTCCTAAGCACCCTGGAATCTGTCAAGGTTCAACTCAACACTCTAATACTAGGAGGCTTCAACTACCCCTCCATCAACAAGGAAAACTACTCAAGCGCCAATACACTGGCCCAAAGCTTCCTGGACTTCATCAATTCCAATGCCCTGGATCAGCTCATTCTGACCCTCACTAGAGAAAGTACCATACTTGACCTGGTTATTATTAACATGGGCAAGTGTTGCTCTTCACCAGTAGTCAATCCCTCCCTGATCAGATCTGACCATAAACTAACCACCATGGGAATTCACATCTCACCCACACACACCCACAAAGGTAACCACCTTGAAAAACTTCTCCAAAGCTAACTTTAGACTCCTAAAAACAGAGGTGGCTAACTTCACAGCACCCATGCCAATGGAAAATAGCTGCATGAATGCCAAATCATACACCAATGCACGGTACAAACATGTACAAAAATGCATGGAACTAGCCATACCCAACAGAAACAAGATGCTCTCCTCCAAAAAAAGGAAGCCAATCTGGTGGTCCCCAGCCATTAATAAACTCTACAACAGAAGGAAGAAACTGTTGCAGAAAATGGTGAAGTCCCATGACTAGAAAAACTCCCTTATTAGCTGCAACAAAAAGTTGAGATCCCTCATCAAATCTCTAAAGCCAGCTATGAAGGCAGAATCATGGCAGACACTAAAAACAATCACAAAGCCTTCTATAGTTATATCAAGAACCTCCATGGTGGTACCCAGATTTGCTCTGAGTTACTGCACAATGGTAGCTCCTATACTGAGCCAACAGATATTGCCAACATACTGGCCGACAGATTCAGTGCCAACTTTATCCCTCTCTCTCCCCTAAAGACCAATCACAATACCAGAAGAATGCCAGGCACTCAGCATTACTGTAGCACCGGTTAAAGCTGCATTGTCCAAGGCCAAGAATACAGCTTCCATGGGACCTGATAATATCCCTGGCTGTGTTCTACATGAACCATAAAGCGAACTTGCACCACATCTGTGTGCCTTGTTCAGTCACAGCCTCACCTCAAGCTTTGTCCCTACCAAATGGTGCACTGCTACAGTCATCCCTCTGCATAAAGGGGGAGTGACTACAGACCCTGGGAACTATCGCCCCATTAGCCTGATGAGTCTGATATGTAAAGCTATGGAGCACATCATCATGGACCTGATTAACAAAGCTATATTAAATCTCCAAACTCTGGACCCCACACAGTTTGGCTTTGTGAAAGGGGAGATCATGCCTGCTCAACCTGGTTGACTTCTTTGAGTCAGTCACCAGGGCTATGGAGGAAGATAAGGCAGCACATACAGCCTGCCTTGATCTGGCCAAGGCCTTTGATACCATTCCTCACTCGGGGATTATTGAGAAACTCGCCAAACTAGGCATCAACCCTGATATCACTAGGTGAGTTGCAAATTGGCTCACAGGAAAAACACAAAATGTGAAAGTAGTGAACTTCAAGTCAGACTGCCAACCAGGCACAAGTGGAGTCCCACAGGGATTGGTCCTGGGTCCTCTCCTGTTTGGCATCTACTTCTCAGAAGTCCAGGCCAACACAAAGGGACTCTAGACAACTGCAAGCTGGGAGCCATTATTAACTCCCCAAGTGATGCAGACATTCTACAGAAAGGCCTCACTGAGACCAATGACTGGTGTCAAAACCATGGCCTTAAGCTTAACGCCAAATAATGCGTCGTCATTCCCTTTGGTAAAAACTCAGTTCCCACTAATTACCACATCGATGCGAGCTCACTGAACACTGAAGGTGTTATAAGAGATTTGCGGACGCAGGTTGACAGCAACCTCTCCTTCGACCACTACATTGCCACTGTGGTCAAAAGGTCCTTCTATGTGGCACATCTCATTATGAAGGGTTTTGCATCCAGGAGAAAAGAGGTCATCGTCTCTCTCTACTCTTCCCTCATTAGACCAGTCAAGTATAATGCCCCATTTGGCATGTACCTCACTAGACACCTGCAACAGTTGGAGAGGCCACAGAAGTACCTCACGAAGAGGATCCTAGGAATTAAACACATGTCCTGCGTGGACAGACTCAAAAGACTCCAACTATTCTCTGTCTCATATTGCCTGCTTAGAGGTGATCTCTGCTTGACTTACAAAGCCATGTCTGACTGAGCTCAGTTAGAAATGCTACATCTAAAGAAATCCCAATCGCTCAGCACCACATGCTCCAGAGACCTCAACCTCATTACCACAATCAACAGAACATGCTGGAGGGACAGGTTTCTCACCCAGAGACTGCCCATGCTCTGGAATAGACTTGCCATACATGTCAAGCAATGCACCTCGCTGTCCCTCTTCAAGAGAAATCTTGATGAGTGGATGGGTAAAAGTTCACCCCAGAGATCACTCCAGTGACTCTACTTGATAGAGGCACTGGGAACTAACGTCAGGTGGCACGATGCCAGGGCACTTCTGTGGACTAGGCTTGTAAAGGCTCCCGGGCCATTAGCCTAGTACACACCTATGAACCTATGTTCTTAACATGAACATTTTTCATAGTTATTCATATTGAGCTTCTTCAACATTCATCACAAAACATGTTTTTCTTAAGGGGGGTGGGTTCCACTATTGTTCTGAGGCAAATGTTAAACTATTTTTAGCTACTTCTATTGTTTTCAGATAATTTGAACTATTATTTTAGCAGTATAGTAAAGGCTGTGTTTAGATTTGTTAGTTTTGTAATTCATTTTCTTTAATTATATCTTGTATCGTGCCAAATTTTACATTCATCTTTGTTTTGCTGGTGATACTATTTTCCTAGTTGCTATTTTATTTTGTTTTATTTATGTATTGTTTTATTTTTAGCTTTTTATTCTAATAATGTAAAGTTTATTTTCTAGGAGTTTGATTTATATTGGTGTAGGTCTGTTGAAGTGCATTTGCATGTATGCATTGTATATTATTGATTTGCAATGTTTTTTTTTTCTGAATGTGAGTACAACTAAGTTTTAATTGTTTATATGATTAAAATGTTAAGGAATGATTGATGCACATAAAGTTGTTATTGTGAAAAATATATATAAAAAAAGTTTTTTTTCATAAATATAACAACTTGCAAACTGTGTAGAACAAATAACTGTTATTTTTTCTGTAGAAGAGCAGCAGAGCTTTCAAAGTGAAACTGATGCGCAAGCACACACAAACAAATACAAACTTTATTGCTCCTTAAACTCTTATTTTCTGTTAAAAGCTATATTGTCTTATTTAAGGATACAACTTTCTGGTAGTTTAGGCAGCTTTGCTTTTGTAGAGGTTATCTGGATTTAATTTTTTGACACGGTGGAAAGTAAATGTCTGTGTCTTCTTTACCTAATACAGAAAAGGGGGCTGTCTAAAAGGCCTGTACAAACTGCATATTTCATAGTGGTAACTCATTTGTCTGGAGGTTATTCAAGAAGAGTGACTTTTCCTTTGAATACCAGGTCAACAGTTATTCCCTTCAGGCTGTACTTTCCTTTTGGAGTATGCAGTTATCTTTTTACAACCTTGGAGGAGTGTAGGAAATCTTTAAAGGAGAACTGCACCCACAGACTGAAAAAAACATCTTTATTTCATCATGTCTTTTAACACCACTTTTGGGCTCTAAATACTTTTTATAGATTTAAATGTAATTCTAGAGTTTGGCTGGCATCTTAATTTTTTTTTTTTTTTTTTATGTCTACCTCTAGGTGGGTCTACGTCTATTTACCGAATGTTCAATTCTTCAAATCCAAGATTGCTGACTCGACTTAAGTGAAACTACAGACTACCAAACAGCTTTCCCTGTTAAACAAACCACTTGGCTGCCAGAGAAAATGCACCAACAAAAAGAAATTAAACACACCCGAGTGGGGGCTTTGACCCCCACACTCCCCCTTAACTAAATATTCCAACTCTGAGATCACACTACACTGGGGGAAAAAGGCAAAGTTCACTGTGGTGGCCAAGTGATTCATTTCCGAGAGAAGGCTGTTCTGTAGTCCGTAGTTTTGCTTAAGTGGAGTCTGCGATCTTGGATTCGAAGAAGTGAACATTTTGTAAGTAGAAGTAGACCCCTCTAGGTATTTCACATTGAAGTGTTTGGATATAAAATATTGCAAAATAGCCCCTAAGCTCTTGTCAATGCATTGGCTTTACATGTGTTTTCACGTATACCCTGCTTTCTTTTAGTCAGTCAGGTTTAATGCCCATTTCTTGATTTTCAGTGACTACTTAAAAGACAAACAAGGATAATCACACAGAACTGTATTCTCAGTACCTGCTGCTGCTTTTTCTTTCTAAAGTGGGTTATTCTCATTCTTTTGTTATGCTTGAGTTATAATCTTTAAACATCTCCCCTTCATATCTTTCAGTGACAAATTGAGCCGGTTGCTGCTGTGATCGATAGCTCACAGCAGGCTACAAAGTTCATGGGCTGAGAATACTGTTCTGTTTGATTATCCCTGTTTCTTTAAATACTCATTGAAAAGCAAGAAATGGTGATTAAACTTGACTGACTAAACTAAAGCAGGGTATACGTGAAAACACGTGTAAAGTCAATGCATTGACAGGGAGATTAGGAGCTATGATATAATATTTAAAAGCCAAACACTGCATAGTTGGTATACCTGGAGGTAGACTAAAAAAATCAAGATGCCAGACTCCATGTGGGCAGACTCTGGAATTACATTTAAAAATATAAAAAAGCATATAGAGTCTAAAAGTAGTGTTAAAATGTAGGAAACCTCAAGACTTAATGAAATAAACATGTTTTTTCCAGTCTGTGGCCACACAGACTCACTATTCTCTTGACTTACAAAGCTCCTTTAAGTTAACTGGAAATGAGAAGAGACCACTTGCTGTCCAGAACCAGTGTGCTAATGCCTACAAGTATTGTTTTCTTCTATTGCTAAATGATGATAAAATCAGAGGTATAGAGATCATAGTATTAATGGTAGAACCAACTAGCTGCTAGTGTTTTTCTTATGCTGCGTTTCTTAGCAAATCTTTTATTTTGCAGAGCATACTTATTCTATTTCAAAAGTTTGTTTGGTGGCTCCTTATTGATGTATATAGTGCTAACTGCAGAAACTGGTTATTAGGTTCTTAGTAACACAAAGCACATTTACTTTTGTCGAATCCTGGCTTAATGAGGCTCAACTGCTAAATAATCCCAAAAAATTTTAATTTTTACTTTTTTCATCCAAATCTCTAACTCTAGACTTTAAAGTAGTCTCACAAAACAATACATGGAGCTTTTCTCCCCGGGCCTCCGCTGAAAATAGACATGCATCCATTCGGACTATCCCGGTCAACAAATGTAAAATAAAATAAATAAAATAAAATAAAAATAAACGTAAATTGAAATTGTAAACACATCAAAAGTACTCGGCATCACAATTGATGATAAACTCTCTTTCAAAAATCAATCATAACGACCCATTTTGAACTTGGTAAGCTCTGTAGACATAAACTCTGTTTGGACAAGTCCGCCATGGTAAAGTTGGCAAATAGTCTACTTCTCCCTTCCCTACTCTTCACTAACCTACACACATCTGTTTTTAATAAATTACAGTCATGCTACTATAAAATAGTTAAGTTTGTCTCCAATATGCAACTCGCACACATCACTGCCTGGCAATTAAAACTTTAAACTGGTTTGAATTCCCTCATTACCTTTATTATACCCAAGTCACTCTTACCCACAAATTGCTATACAATCCAAATTACTGCCCATCCCTTTAAACTATAATACAAACTCACACCCCTACTCGGAATCTCAGGTCCACTAACAAACAACTCCTAACCGTAACTAAACCCAGCAAAAGAGCTGGACAAGGCCTCTATTCTCATGCCATAGCTAAACTATGGAATGCACTCCCTGACACTATCAACCAACTAGACTCTATGAAAACATTCAAATCAGCACTAAAAGAACACTATCTCAATAACCACGTCTGTCCCTATAACCACGAGTAAACCACCTTAAAGATATTTATGGGTACTACACCCAACAAATACTTTACAACCTTAAAAACATCAACCAATAATTTTTCTATCTTGTCGTCTTCTCTACTTTTTCTTCTAGTACTGTCTAATCTTCTGTATCTACTGTATAGCCTTTCTCAATCTATCTCAGTTATACATTTCTAATTTTATTTCTGTGACTGTATAAATAGAATTACTTAAATATTACATCATTGGACTGAAAGTTTTTTTGTGTAACTGTGCCACAATTGTAAGTCCTTCTGTAACTCTGCTTCAGTTGTAATATGCATAACATGATCTTGACTATCCCACTTAAGCTGATGCTATGACATCTCTGTACTGTTTGGAGCTTTTCTCCCCGGCCTCCACAGAAAATGGGTCCTACGACCCAGTGGACTTTCCCAGTCAACAAATGCCAATAAACAAATGTCAATAATAGTAAGCTTACAGCCAAGTAGAGACCATCAAGAAGCTCAGCCACATCAACTAACACTGGAGGGAGGCTAACAATGTCCCTCATTATGTAGATTTTCCCCATACACCCTTGCTGAAAATTTACAGTCACTGTGATTGGTTTATTATAACTATTGGCGTCCTTATTTTGAAAAGAAAAATTACTTACCTGCTGCTAGTGTAAATTGCTTTTGTGGCTGATGGATTTTAAGTGTGTACATTGACTTTTATGTGACACATTAGTAAAGTTTAGTAATGATGTGTTACCATAAGAACAGGAAGGGGGTAATAGTATTGAAAATGGTTTTCTTAGCCCCTTCAGGAAAATGGAGCATGTGTGTCTATGTGTGAGTATGTGCATCTATGAGAATGCAAAATAGTTTATCTAGATTCAGCTACTGCTGGCAAGATAAAGTAAGAGAGTCTAGGCTGAAAATGAAGTGAATAAATTCCTGGGAGGCAAGTGTTCAGAATTCTGCAATTCAGCTATGCAGAGTGAAGCTCATTTTATTATGGGTGGTTTTGGTCATAGCCCAAAGCAACAGAGTTTGATATATGCTGTTAAGCTTAAACTTTCCGTGTATATGTGCTGCTGTTAGAAGTTTCTTTGTAGGAGAAGTTTCTGACGTTAATTAGTGGTATGGCTGAGATTTTGTAAACTGAACATTTGCAGCCTTCAAAACATTTATGTCACCAATAGGCGTGTGTACATTTGTAGCAACATGGCAAATGTACAGAAGTATGCATTCCACAGCAGTTGCTTTATTTATGTTGACATAGTAAGTTGGGAAACAGGCCAAAAATTAGCTTGTTACAGTATAGAAAAATGTCAGTGTCTTGACTGTAAAAAAAGATTGCAAATCAAGTCACACAGATACCAAAGTCATTGAAACACAGGTACCAGTATGACTCTGTCATAGTCCATGTGGATCTTAAGGACCTGAGACGTACCTCCCTTGGCTTATATGAAGTGAGACATGACCAAGCTCGCTGACTGAGTCTCAAGCAGTTATGAGCCTAGGACTGAGCAGCATACCACCTTCTCCAAGGATGACGCCACATTACCAACAGAAAATGATTGATCTTAACACTTTGTTTAGCTGTTGTTGTCAATCCAAGAAGGTACAATATTTTACAGCCTGGAAGGACATGGTTGACAGACCATGCTGCTTTGCCAAGGATTGTCTGCCTTATCTCCTCTAGGCTTTAAACAGGATCTTGTACTATATCCTTGCAACCTATAGGTCCCCTCCATATCCCAGGAAACCCATACTACCTATCTCAAAGTACTAGAGTCCCTCACCGTTCAACCCAGTGCAACCTTTATGGGGATCTGAACTATCCCTTCTATAGATTGGGAATTCTACATGACTTCTAATGCAGAAGTCCAGCAATTCCTAAACTTCATTAATACCAGCATCCTAGTCCATTCTCCTACCAAAGATACAGACATCCTTGACCTTGTATCCACAAACATGGGGGAGTGATGTTCCTCACCCAATGTAATGTCTTTGCTTGTCAGATCTAACCTTAAGGCAGTATTGCTTGAAATAAAATTTAAATCTGGGGACCCAACAAAGCCAAAAATCTTTACAGACTATTCCAAAGCTAACCTCTCTCTACTAAATGACACCTTGGCTAAATTCCAAGCACCCTCAAACGTAGTAAACAACCTACCATGTGCTGGGCTATTTATAGAGTCCCTGTACAGTCATGTTGATAGCTGTATAGAGCAAGCTGTGCCCACTTGTATTAAGAATAAGACAAACTTAAAAGACAAGCTATCCTGGTAGAATCACATATTAGTCAGTTATACAACAAAAGAAAAAAATCTTGGCCAAACATAGGAGGAACAAAGCCCAACATACTAAAACTTCCCTGACCAATCTAGGCAGGCAGCTAAGAGGGTTAATTAATACTTCAAAGGGTAAATTTGTAGAATAAAAATGCCTTCTCAGGCAAAGGACATCCACAAAGCTTTCTACAGCTATGTCCATAACCTCAAGGGAAATGCACAACAATCCTCAGAATTTATTGTAAATGTCATCACCAACACTGAACTGGAGGTCATTGCTAACCTTTTGGCTGACAGATTCAGTTCATATTTCTCCCTTCACTCCTCCCCTGATAGTCCAAATGAAATACTGCATACCATAATCCCCCCAGCCATTAGTAGGGTACAGATTGTCAATACACTTTCCAAGACCAAAAACTATGCATCAGTTGGTCCTGATAGCATTCCAAGATGCTTACTAAATAGCATGAAACATGACCTCTGTGGTCCACTTGAATTACTTTTCAACTTTTAGCCTACAGTCAGGTTTTGTGCCCAAGGAGTGGAAGATAGCTTCAGTTATTCTCCTGCACAAAGGAGGTCCAGCCACTAACCCGGGTAACTACAGGCCCATAATTCTGAACAGCCTCATGTGTAAGGCCATGGAAAAAAAAAGTCATCAGGAACATAATAATGAGGACATAGGTAGCCTGTAAATGCTGCACCTATCATAGTTTGATGATGTTAAAGGTAGGTCATGTCTGTTAAATGTGTTGGATGACTTTGAGAGGGTCACTAAAGTAATGGATGAGGACAAGACTGTGCACACAGCTTACCTTGACTTTTCCTACAGTTCCTCATGCATGCATTTTAAATAAGCTCACTAAATTAGGTATAAACCCTTTTATCACCCACTTGATAGCCATCTGGCTCACTGATGGGACCCAGGAGGTCAAAATAGGTGAGACCACCTCCATCAAGAGGCCAGTCACTAGAGGAATCCCCACAGGGCTTCATACTGGGCCTGCTCCATTTTAGCATCTATTCCTCTGAAATGGAAACAAATGCTGAAGGTTTATGGCATAGTAAGATTGTAAGCTGGGGGTTACTGATTTCCCTAAAGACACTAGCATTCTTCAAGTAGGTCTATCTCTGAATAACAAATGGTGCCAAAGCCATGGTCTTAAGCTTAGTGCTATGAAATGCATAATTGTATCCTTTGGGAAGTTAACTATCCCAGCTAATTACCATGTTGATAGTAAGCCCCTAAGAGTCAACCTACTGGTCATGAATCTGGGTACTCATGTACACAGTAACCTTACCTTTGACCACCACATGCCCACAATGGTGACAAAATCCTTTTATGTTGTGCAATTTATAAGTAAGGGTATGGCATCTAGGTCCAAAGAGGTCATTTTCCAACTGTACTCTGCCCTTATCAGACCAGTCATAGAGTACAGTGCTCCCTTCTGTATGTATCTCACCAGGCACATCCCGCTACTAGAGTGACCTTAGAGGTTCCTTACAAAAAGAATACAAGGAGTAACCAAACCTGCCTTACTCAAAGCACCTTAAAGCCCTCTCCTCAGTATCCTATAGATTGTTGAGGGGTGATCTATGCCTGGCTTACGATGCATCTGCAGACCCCACACTTATGAATCTCCTGCATATTTGTAAGTCAAACATTACCAAAATACAAGGTCTAAGGATATGAATTTTGTCTGACTTACAGAATATGCTGGAGAGACTGATGTGTCCCAGAGACTGCCCCTCCTATGGACAGTCTCCCATCCATGTGAAGCTGAGTTTGTCTGTTACCCAATTTAAGTAAAACCTAGACCATTGAATGGGGAATAGGACATTTACACTGGGCGTGGCAGCAATATCTCTTTATGGACAGAGGTAGCTTATAAATGCCTGACCCCTGATGTCCTATTTGAATACAAGACATCATTATTCTTTTGGGAAAACTTGACTAGGCTAAAAAGCCCCCCCCCCCCAGGTCATTAGCCTAGTAATGATCTGTAAATCTATGAAAAATGATGTACTTAGTAGGCATGTCTCTTCTGCAGCAGACAGTAGTATGAGTATAGATTCCTCCACACTAGTGTTCTTTCATACCATCTTATGGATACATGTCGTGCCATCGACAGCACTTTCATCAAGTGCTGTCCGATCAATGGAATTAGAGCTAAATGATTTAGTTTCACTGAACCTCAAAGGCAAGTATTTTTTAAAGGGGGGCAAAACTGCCTGCACTCCACATATGGGGACAGCCTTACACCCCTGAACCTAAATATAGCTACTCCAAGATTGTACAGCAGTGGAGAAAAAAAAGAAAATTCCACTGTTGGCAAAACTCATTTTGCTCTTTTCCCATAGATTGTGCAGCACTCGAAAAAAAGTGATGTCAAAGTATCGATAGCAACCCCCTTCCTATATAGTATGCAGTAGCATCCTGCCATACCGTTTTGTACTGTATGCAGAAACATTATATCATACCTTGCATCGTTGTAATAGCCCTTTTTTAAGTATAACAGCTGACATTTGCTTCTCTGCAGTTAATACTTTTTCTCACAATTGACTGTGCTTTAGAAAAAATTTTCAAGGTATTCATTAACTGCAGCTACCACAGGATTCTTGATGGAATGGCAACCATTTCAGTAACTGTACATGGCTGATAAACCATCTCTTTTGGTAACCTGCACAGTGACATATATATCATAAAGAAGCAAAATAAAATTATTATAACTTCTGCATTCAGGGAGATTATTTATAAACTTTTCTTTGAATGTCTGGAAAGAAATAGACTGGCATAGTATAGACCACACACAGTCTCTCAAAATACCCTTGTTAAATTGTTCCAGTAATGTCTTTGACTGAGTAACCAAGGCAGTGACCCAAAGGCTGTTCTTATTTGACACCCAAAGGCTGTTCTTATTTGACACCAGAATGAAAGATAGGATGCAACATTACTTATCAGATTCAGCACTGGTTAAAGAGCACTATTCAGTTATACAGAGATTATTCTTTGGGATGGCAGTTCTATGTATCTTCTTTTGTCAGTAACATCGCATGTGTGTACACTTTTATTGATGACAGCAATGTCTGAAAACATGGTTACTTACTTGAGAGGTAGTTCGGCAAATGAAGTGATGAGTAATATTTCATGGAAGATTGTGATATGAATTGGAGGAAAACCCTAAACAGTAGGATGTCCTATAAAATGATGATAAACTTGCCTCTGAGCAAATCGTTTATTTATGAATATCTTTAAAGAGGATCTGGTCTAAAATGATGAAGGAACCACATCCTATATCTTAAAACGAGATTGCAAGACCACAGTATGTAAGCATATGTATAAACAAATGATGGCATTTTGGAAGTGTTTCTTCTGAAATGAAAACTAGGTGCAGATGACAAACCTCTTATGATGGAAATTAATTTAACCTCTGGGTTTGTATTTTTGTCATTATGGTCTTGCAGGGTACATAAAAGGAACTGCAGAGCTAAAAATGCACTTTTCTTCAGAAGAGCACATTTAAGGATGATTCTACAGGTGCAGAAATGGAACACTAGTATGCTGTACCACCGATACATTTTCACAGCTGGGTGTTAGCAGCTGGCTCATGAGCAGGAGTAGGAAATGTCAGGGCTGGTGTAAGGGTGGGGGGGCATGCATGCTGTTTGCCTAATACTTCATGGAAGTAGGAGATGTAAGGGTGGGGGGCATGCATGCTGTTTGCCTAACACTGCATGGAACTAGGAGATGCAGCGTGACTGTACAAGACACACTGAGGGTATCCACGGATGTGCGCATGCCTGTTTGAATGGTTAGGGTCTTCACCACAAACACACAATGTATGGGATTCGATTCTGACCTCAGGTTATTGGGTAGGCTTAAAATGTCCCTTCTGGGCACATAGCCTAGTATTTACATATGAACATGAATTGCTGTACTCCTTTACAGTTTACAAGACACTTCCAAAACACTTCCTCCTAAAATTGATGCATCCTTAGCCATTTAATACTGTAGGTAAAAGTTGGGAGTGTAGGATTATTGCTTCCACTCTATTGGTAAATGCCAATGAGCAGAACATGTCACTCCTTTGTAACTTTAATAGTACTGTTGCAGTGACAGAACAGAGCACCAGGCCATAGAGTAGTTCTGATGAGCTTTCTTTTTAATAGAAGGACTGTTAATTAGAATAGCCTTAATTATCAGGTAGCCACCTTCATGAACTTGGGATGTAAAGCATCAGTACCACAAATACAAAAGTAACAAAAGAGGCTAGAAAAATTTAAAGCCACTGTGCATATACATTTTGCCAGATATCTTGTAGGCATTTTGCATGAGCAGGGTTACAAGGACTGAGCAGTGTGTAACTAATGGCCTCCTCCATCCAGCTGTTTCAAACTCTATGGCACTCGGTGATGTATTCATGTGGGTACATTTTCATTGCTTTAATATATATGTATGTATGTGTGTCTGTGTATATAAACATATATATATATATATATATATCTGTGTGTGTTTATTTTTGAGGAAGCACTACATTTTTCTGAGTATGTTTGAAAAATCTTAAAAAGTATTAGATGCTATGAATGTGCAGAAGTGGTTAGAAATGAGGAAGTGCTTTTCAGAAGATGCAGGAAGTTTCGTTACTAAAATAAGCAGCGATGCTTGTGGCATCGTATCTTTAGGAAGTTATATTTCCTTACATCTTTAGAGGAGGCCTCTTCTTCATCCATTTGTTCTGTGCATTTTGTGCAATACATTGCTGAACTGTCTACATGTGAATGCTTGCCATAGGCAGTGTCATTCCTTCCCCATCCCCCACAGCAGTTTGATTGCAAGTTATTGGTATTATTTACAAAAATATTAAGATTCATTTTTTTCATACAACTGTTTTATTTGACTCCTCTGCCCTTCTCCATACACAGATCCACTCAGTTTGATAGTTGCAGAAGAAATTGTCTGTCTTCCTTATCCTGACATCAAAACCTGCATTTATATGAACACGTTTGCAAACTCTCTTTTGTCAGTGCATCATGGGAAATATTTACATTTTCCTCTGAAGAAATATTTTGGCACTCCAGCTTATGAATGCACAGTAGCCCCCATCTTTAGTAACACAATCCGTTTAGCAAGTCAGATGTCACTAGCTATAGACGCATTTTGGCCATGTTTGACCAAATCACTATAGCAGAAGTGTAAGATCTAGTTGCATTCTGAAATGTGGAGCTTTACAAGAAGCCTCTGATGTATTCACTCTTTCACTGTAGGTGTTAAGTACCAAGTAAGTTAGAAGAAACAAATCAGAAGTTCCACCTGCAGAAGCATGTATCCATGGACACAGCACTTTACAATTCCTGCCTTTAAATTCTGGTAAACGTCTGTTCCGTGAAAATGGGGACTTTTTACTTTGCCTGCACAGGGCATGAAGAATATGCAAAAATCTTTCTCTAGACTGTAATAAAAGAACCATATTGTATGTGAGGTGATTTAGTCCAATTTTATGAATCTTGATTCAGGAATTTGAAAATTACAGTAATCTTTCAGGGAAAAGCCAAAAGCAGGTAACTATGTTTTACTTTAGTATAGTAACCCAGCCCAGGGGTCTGTTTTATTTGCAGAATCAGGCTTTCATGCCATACACAATATTCTTACAGCCTGCTCCTTTTTCAAAAGTATGTTATTGCACATGTCTTTTTCCCACAATGTTGGTAAATTTTATTCAACATTACCACGTTTTCTTCTGCAGAAGGTTAGAGTAGTCACGATCACAGCAATAAGGGATGCTTTGCCACTTTTAAAATATTTTATGCATTTTAATTCTGTGTTCCTAAATTGACTGCTTATAGCAGTGCGTTTTGGTTTAACTTTTTATAGCATCTGTTCTTAGACAAATTAATCTGAGTTGCTCTGATCTGTACCTCTCAACTTCTTAGTGCAAGATTTCTGGATAAAGCCAAAAAATAATGTGGGGGGGGGGGGTGAAAGGCCCAAAATTAAGAAGAGATTGTAAATATTACTGTAAAACACGTAAAACATTTTACATTAGCATGTATTTTCTCAAGGGTATGAAGTCTGAAAAGCAAATCTTTGCTATTTAGTGACTGCATTCCTTGACAATTTGCCAGAAAAACAAATTTTATGAGGAACACTTTTTTTTTTTTTTTTTTTTTACAAAAATATGGACAGCTTGAGAGATGTGCTCTGAACCACATACATAAAATAAGACAGTCCTGTAAACTATGGGAAGGTAGATTTGTTTTCAATTAATTTGATCCGTAAGCGATTGCCTTTTGAATATGTTGACTTTGAGCCTTAAAGTGTAACCCACTTGACATCTACACTTGGTATAAGGATAGAAAATTTTAGTAAGATAATGTTCACTTTGTAGATTTAATTCCCACTGCCACTGAAAGGAATGCATGTATAGGCAGCATTGTGATACTGATGAAGACAAAAGGTTGTGTCAGCAATAAGTTGTTGTTGTTTGTCTTTCGGCTTTTCCTGGTTAGGGTTCGCCACAGCGGAACTCCGGTCCACTAATGATTGGCAGTGGATTTTCACAAACGACGAGGTGCCAGCTCGAAGTCCAACCTTCAGCGAAGGCACACCCATTTATGCATGTCTTTCGAATGCCACCCAACCGCGGGGAGGACATGCAGACTCCACACAGAAGGCACTCCCCGCACTCCAGCCGAGAATAGAACGGGAGAACCTCTTGCTGTGAGGCAACAACGCTACCTTTGCACCACCACAGCTCTATTGTGTCAGCAGTAAGTAATGATGGAAAATGTTCACATGTACAGTGTTTACACACTGTCAACTGTACTTCATTTCTTGGTGCATCATTTATGAGATCTTGGGCCAGATTCCAAAACAGTTGCTCTCAGTGTATATCTGCCCTGATTGTGAAGGACAGACATGCTCTCAGCGTAACTGACTACCTCTGTGTTAGGCCTATCTATAAATAAGCTTACAATGGGGGCCAGATTCCAAAACATCTGGTTTCAGTGTAAGTGGTTAGTTACTCTGAGAACAAGCCCCTTATCTCCTTAAAAAAACAGGAGCAGTGTAGTGCACATGTTGTCATAGTGAGTGCAGATAAAAATCTACATCAACTAAATAAAGTCACATGCACAGTATTTACACACTGTCAGCTGTACGTTGAGCTTTGATTTATTGTTTGCAAGATAAGATCTCCTTAAGCACATATCATCACAGTAATTAACAGATACAAGTCTATTATTACATTTAATGTATAAGGTGAGCAACAAATTCTACACCTGTCATCCTGTTTACAATGCTGAAAATAATGAGAAAGTATACTAATGGTTGTTACACTTGGCAAATCCAAGTATACTATGTGTGCCCAAGGACAGTAAGAGAAAGGTTAATATATATGGTGTCACTGATTGTTACAGGTGATATACAGCAAGTAAAGCATACAAAAGTCAGGTAAATCCCATTTAGTACCTGTCGCTCATCTTGTGTATTCATGTAAGACTATGAGGCTTGGGTGTTTAAGTAGTTTATTGCACCCAAACACATCAGGATAGATGACTGGAACATAAAACTTAAATGAAGTGACTGACTGCTTCACACATACATGCTTTCACTCCAGCTGCTGAATCAAAATGGCACTCTTGCTTGCACATACTCGGTACTTATATGCACATGCCCATAGACTGGAATGGCTCCTAAAGGTATACACACACACTGACCTACATCCTCCCTCTTTGACTACTCTGTCATGCAAACGAAAAATGACAATTAGATGAGCATGCAAGTTATACAGACATACAAACAATAACAATCATGTCCGGTTGCTGTGTATTTGGGATTAGGTCTTGAGGTATGACCTGACCTTGCAATAATTAGAACTGGGTTTAGCAACTGGGCAGTCACTGTGGAATGCTCTTCAGGATTTTCAGGGATACTTTCAGGAACAGAAACAGGAACAGACAATGAAATGTTCTCTGGAGCAGCAACATTAGACAGATCACTTAGTCTGTGTTACAGGCAAGATGCTGTAACACTGGCTCTGACACCAGTAGTAAATGCTTCAGATTCCAACTGAATTCTATCCCCTTGTGACTCCGTGACATATGATCTTGGTTCCTCACACAAATGTTTCACAAGTCCTATAAAGTCAAATCCTTTCACTGTCTGCATCCTCACTATCTCTCCTTCTTTTAATGGATTCAGAGGCTTGCTGGTTTTATCATAGTAGGACTTTTGAGACAAACACTTCTTTAGGAGCTGAGCTTTTACTGCTTTGTTGTTAGCACTCAGAATCAACAAATTCTCACTGATTGGTAGTGTAGTTCTGGTTTGTCTCGACATTAATCTCTGGGCAGGTGAACCAAGTAAATTGTCACGGGGAATGTATCTGAAATTAAGCAGATTTAGAAAAACATCAGTATTATCACATTTAGACTTCTCCAACAGCTGTCTTGAACTTTGAACTGCACATTCAGCCAGGCTGTTTGATTGTAGATACTCAGGACTACTAGTAACATGAACAAAGTCCCACGTTTCAGCAAATCTTTTAAACTGCTGACTTGTAAACTGTGCACCATTGTCAGGAATGACTTTCTACAGACTACCATGGACAGAAAACTGTCTCTTCAACTTCATAATGACAGTGGTGGACATGCGATTAGGAAGTAGGTCAATCTTGAACCAATTTGAATAAGAGTCTACAAACACCAAGTAATGCTGACCTTGACCATTCCGTTCGAAAATATCTGTAGCTACTGTCAACCAAGGTAGTTCAGGAATCTGGCTTAGCTGAAGTGGTACTTTTTGCTAATGCGTTTTTTTTACTGTTACAAACAGAACAAGCTGAAAGTTCTTTCTCAATATCTTTTGACATAGAAGGCCAAAATACTACTCCTTTCACCCTTTTTTTTACCTTTCATGATGGTACCATCTTCCATCAAAATTTCATCTGTTCTGTACAGTTAAAATACTGCTGCATGTCTAGTGGTCACCAAGATTTCTTTGATGGCCATCCTCGACTGATAAAGTGGTTGAGCTTCTGGAGAATTGCAACCGAAGATGTGTGAGTTCTGAGCTCATCAAGATGTGTGGAAGAAAAATTTCTCACTTCCATGACTTCAAAATCAGGTTGCTCGTTTTCATGCTGTTCAGTGGTTCTTCTGGGCAATCTGGATAAAGTGTCAGCAAGATAAAGAAGATTGCCTCTTGTGTAAACCAAATGAAAATGGTACTTTTGCCAATTCACCATCGTGCATTGCAATCTTTCAGGAGCTGTGTGCATTGGCCTTTTTAAAATAGTGACCAAAGTTTGGTGGCCAGTCTCAATTTGAATAGGTTGGCCATAAATATAATTATGGAACTTCAAAAATGCAACACAATTGATAAGAGCTCTTTCTGTATTTGAGCATAATGTATCCCAGTTTGGGTTAGAGTTCTGAATTTATAGGCTACTGGTATGCTCTCTTGAAGAATGACTGCACCAAGACCAAACTTCGAAGCATCACAAGAAAGAGTTACAGGTTTGGGAACATCATAATATCTTAAAGCGGGTGGACTAGCAATTCTCTGTTTCAAGACATCAAATGCTCTTTGGTGTTGTTCCAGCCAGGACCAAGTTACATCTTTGCATGTCAGCTCTCTTAGCGGTGCTGAAAGATCACTCATATCTGGAATAAACCTCCCCAAATAGTTGACCACACCAAGAAAATGTTGTAAGGAGGTGACATTGTCTGGAACTGGCATCTCAAGAATTGCAGTTTACTTGGAAGGATCTGGTCATAAGCCTGAACTGGTAAACAAATATCACACAAGTAAATACTTGTAGCCTGAACTTGCACTTCTGAGGATTCAGCTTAAGATTCACTTCATGAGCATGTTCCAGAACTTTCCTGATGTTTGTCATGTTCGACTTCACCATTGCCTCATACAAGAATATCGTCTACTACTATAGCACATGGATAACCAGAAAAAAGTTGTTCCATTGCATATTGAAAGACTTCACTGGCAGAATTTATCCCAAATGGCATTCTCAAAAATGTTACCTTCTAAATGGTGTACTGAAAGTGGTTGGCAATGAAGATTTTCGGTCAAGCAAAATTTGTCAAAATGAACTCTCTGCATCTAAGACAGACAAAACAGTGGAATTTAGCATAAGAGTAGCAACTTCGCCTGTATGCATTGGATGATGAGGTCATTTTAGGGCTTTGTTCAAATCTCTTGGATCAACACATATTCTAATATCATCTGAGCTTTTCTTTTGAGCTACCCCCATGGAGGATACCCATTCAGTTGGTTCTACTGGACAAATTACTCCTAGACTCACTATTCTGTCTAGCTTGACTTTGACTGTGCCCTGCATGGCTACTGGAACTTTCCATGCTGCTCTTATAACTGAGATTACCTCATGGTCTAACTTCATGGAGTACAAATCTGGGAGTTTGCCTAACTTGTCTTCGAAAAGATCAGCATAGTCAGAAATTTTTGTTACATTTACTTACATGGTGGACTTCTCTATTAAATGAAAGCAGTCCCATTTTCCCATTTGAGGCCTAACAATGACTGCATGTGCCTCCTGACTGTTGTAAAATTGCAAGTCATAGCTGTTTCCAGCAGAGTAACATGAAAGCATTACTGAGCCTTCGGTTTGAATTTCTTCACAACCATAAGCAACAGGTTTTGCGCACTTTGCTAGATCAAGCTTCTCACTAACTTTTACTGTGGCAAACATTTCTGCTGATATAACATTGCACTTTGAACCAATTTCAGATTTGAGCTCTACTGGTCTCCCATTAATCAGAACAATATAAAATACTTCATTCTTTGCCAACAAATCTCCTACATTAACTGTTTCATCAAGCACAGACACACCATCAACATAAAAAGTATGTGCCCCTTTTGATTTACAGAACCCTTTGAAATGATTCCACTTTTTACATGTGGGGCACTGCTAACCAAAAGCTAAGCACTTCTCTTCTTTGCGTGCATCGCTACCTCCACAGTTACAACAGTTGACTATGAGGCCTGTCACAAGTTTTGCTGAGTCATCCCTCTGCTTTACTGAGTGTGCCCTGGGTTTTACTGTAGCTGCTCGGGGTTTTGCTGAAGCAACCAGTCCCGTAGGCCTGTATCTCTTAACCTCATGCTGCATACTATCAACATAGGCACTGCAAGCATGATTTTCTCATTTGTAAGCATATTTGTGCACTTTTCTGTGAGCTCATATATCTGGCAAATCTTTATGTCCTTATTCAAAGTTAAATCACTGTCTGAAAACAAAATATTTCTCAATGCATCATCTTTGATACCGCATACAAGCCTGTCTTTTATCAGCTCATCTCTTAAATCACCAAATCTGCACATTTTTGCCTTGTTTCTCAAGTCAGTTATATATGCTGCAAAAGTTTCTCCAGGCTTTGATCTCTTGTGTAAAATATGTGCCTTTCCATTGTAATATTAATTTGGTGGTTACGCATTTCTCTGAATTTGTTATAAGCACTCGGGTCTTCCCGCATTTCAGCCGGTACCACAATATGGTGGTTTTCCACCTCCCCTGCATACACAGCTGGGCCGTATACAAATTGACACTTTTAATGGCTTCTGAATCAGCTATATTAAGCAGCATAAATGCTTTTGTGCGTGCATCTTTATCAGAAAATCAGCATGTACGAAAATGTTGTAGTCTTCGTCAAACACTCTCCAATTTTCAGCAACATTATTACCAACTCTAAGTGGAGCGGGTCTGCGAAATCCCTCTGCCATGCCAACAAAATACCCTTGTAATTGTGCATAAACACTCACCAGGTACTTGAAAAATATTCAATTGCACAATAATCACTTTGAAATAACTGTATTCTGTGAAATAACTGTACTGTAATACTACACACACTTGTGAACACTTTGCACACCTCAGATATTTCAAATAGCTTTAGTTAATATAAAAAAGAAGCACACAAAAAAGTAGTTTCCCTTTTTTATATATTTTATGTGATTTCGAAGTTATTTCAAGCATGTTCATAAGCATTTCAAGTACTTTTATCAATATATCATAGTTTCGAACATTTTGTTTAATTAGAAAGTTGTTTTGAACATTTTGAATGCTTTGTGTTGAGTAAAAATAATTTTAACCAATTTTAGTACCTGAATTTATCTTTCTGACCTGTTTGAGTCATTTGAGCTTTGGTTGATGTACTTCTGTATAGTCCTCCAATTGTAGTGCGCCTCATGGTTTTGAAGAAGTTTTACTTTGGATCTTGGATCCCATTCTGATGCCATCTCGCTTGTCTTGTGTATTCAAATAAAATGATGAGGTTTGGGTTTTTGTTTAAGTAGTTTATTCACACAAACACATTCGGATGGATGACTTGAACATAAAACTTAAACAAACTGACTGACTGCTACACATACATGCTTTCACTCTGGCTGCACATTCAAAATGGCAGTCTTGCTTGCACGTGCTCAATACTTATATGTACGTGCCCATGACTGGAATGGCTCTTAAAGGTACAGTACCCATTAAATCGTAAGGAATGGGCAGGTTGAAGAAGATTACAACACTAGAAAACTAGGTGGAGGAGAGGAGGTGATGGGAGCAGGAAACAAAAATTTGAATGGGCAGTGATGGTGGCAAGAGAAGAAATGGTAGGTCAGAGTCGGGAAGTAAGCAGCTGTAGGAGATGGGCCGTTGTAATAATGTAGAGGATGTGAACGAGAGAGGGATAATAGTTGAGATGCTTGTAGGTTCCTTTAGGTTTGTGTAGTGGTTATAAGAAGATTTGTGTGGAAGGCCTATCGGTGGATGGACAGCAGTCTGTTCCTCTCTGCTTCTGTTTTTTTTATTTTATTTATAAGTGGTTATAAATGCCTCGTCTCACTATACCTTACCAAGCCTCTGATTTCTTTTGGTAAAAAGGTTGATTTGAAAGTCAGACTACAGCTAACTGTCCAAGATGATCCAAAAAGCTTTGCAGATTTTATGGAATCAATAGGTGTGTGATCCATTAAACATAGTAAGCAAGTTTGGAAAAAGTGGAAAAGAGGTCAGTATATATCCATAAAGCATGTATTTTGGTTTAAGGATCTTTATGGACTGACCTGAGTCAGAAAGCCAGACATGAATAGTGTTAAATCCATGCTGGATTACTAACTGCTGATGGAGTACAGGCTAAACAAAGTGTTGCTGAGTCATCAGCATGCTGGATTAACCTGGTGGCACCGAAGTATTTCCATGACATTTACAAAGATGAAAAAAATAGAAATGGACAAAATATAGAATCCTGCAGAACAGTCCAGAAGGGCTTGTACACGAGGGAGAAGGTAGTATCCTACCTGAAAGCCTGAAGTCAGTTGAACCATTCAGTAGAATCTTCAGATAATCCAATGGCATATTAAGTAGAGTTGGGTGGTTGGCAGTATCGTATGCCTCTGCCAAATTAAAGAGCAAAATGCTAATACCACTGCTGCAGCTGCGTTCAACACAAACATGTATCAGTTCTGTGACCAAAAGAGAATATATGTCGAGAGTCTGAAAAGATATGAGTGTATACTTTATTTTTATAGGAAGATGACATACAGGCAACAGACCTGTAATCAGTGATGAAGCTAAAAGGGCCACACTTAAAATTATTACCATTGGCTATGTTTGGAAATATGTTTTTCAAGTTTTTTTTATTTAATACATTTTAAAGTTTTATACTTTTAATATGTTTTTTTTTACTGCATATCAGCAAGTAAAATGACATCTGCAATCCTCTGTCTAGGGATCTAAGCCTCTTCTGCAACATCAACAGAACAGTTTGTAGGGACAGGTGTATCTTGCAGAGGATACTGCTGGTCTTGAACAAACTCCCCATCCACAAAAAACAAAGTTCATTCATGTCTATATTTAGGCACAACTTGGAGACAGAAATTTACCCCAGGACTGCCCCCTGTACTATTAATGGGCAGAAGCAGCTCCTAAATGCTTTATGCTGTGCATGGATACCCTCAAATTATCTATGGTATGATCCCAGTTATTCTCATTAGAAGTAATACATAATTACTGACCATTTGATGGGTAAGGCCAGTCTAACACCAAAAGGGATAAAGTAATTGAGGCACCAAAAGGGAAACTGGTTAAGGTTAAAATGGCCCACAAAGGCAGCTAGTCTGGTACTTACCGATGAACCTATAAGTACACATCCATTTATCAAAACAGTGACAGGGAAGTAGACGAATGTAACCACCTCCCTTTAAAAAAAGAGGCGGCATGAAAGCAGTAGCCACAGAGTGTAGTTTAATCTTAAATAACAAAACAAGGTTTGATGAAAACAACTTGGACACTGAAGAGTGAGTAAGTATTCTGGATTAGTGAAAGCAGTAAGCGGGGCGTTACCCCCTCCACACAATACTTTTATAATGGGAGGGTAATGGCAACTTTAAAGTATCAATTCTGCCCATTCCTAGCTTTAAGATGTGCTACCACTAGTTAGTCAAATGTACCATTTCAAGAGCTCATCTTATTGTTTCTCCTTAAAATAAGCCAGGCTTTAAACATATGAATGGTAGCACTAGCTCAAGCCGTCTCACTTTGAAATGAGTGTATACCACATAGTTAGTATGCCAGTAAAGTACATCAACCTTTTCGTGATAAGTCCTCGGCCACAAGCATTCAAAATGAAAGTCAATTCTTAACATCAAATAAATAGGCTAAAATAGTTATCTTCCACATACATTTGCAAACAGTGAAATGTTTGCACCAGAAGTTAAAAGTTAATGTTCAAAGTGGGGAAGTGAAATGTACCATTTGCATTTTGTTTCTAAGTTGTTCAAATGATTGGTGATAAGTAGCACTTTCCATCTTATTTTTTACTTAAAATAAAAAATTTTAGGCAAAAAGATGATTTTTAAAAATCTACACCATCATGTTATACTCTCTCTCCCTTCTTATTTTGAAGCTGCAAGGGGCATGGTTTAATGACGCATTTTTGGGGATAGCAGTTACCTCCATCTTAACCTATTTCAAAACCTATTAATTGTACACCATAACAAGCATGTGTAACTTCACCATCGATTTATTAAAATGAATTAGAAATGACCTTTAAAAAAAATTCTGGTACTCCACCCAGATGTAAGAAGTTACAGGAAAGCCACAGAATAGCACTCTGACAACAGTACTATTTAGTGAATACACTGGCAAGTTTGCTGTTATTACTTCCTCTGAAAGATGCATTCCATATCTTCACTTTTTCCTGTTTTTTAGCCACATTTGATTCTCTGTAAGTTATGGAATGGATGTTGGTAAATACTCCCTGATATGACATTGTCAGTGTGGTGTAGGTATGCGGTGGTGGTGCTGCGGTAGCGTTGTCTCCTCACAGTAAGACGTTGTCCTGTTCGATTCTCAGCTAAAGCGTCTTCTGTGTGGAGACATGCGTGAATGGGCGTACCTTCATTGAAGATTGTGCGTCAGGGTTGGCAACTCGGCACGTAAAAATCTACTGCCAATCATTAGCGGACCGGAGTTCCGCTGTGGCGACCCCTAACCGGGAAAAGCCGAAAGACACAACAACAACGTGTGGTGTAGATATAAGGACATGCGACCCAGATGGGCATGTGAGTCACGTCCAAAAAGTTTGAGAAAATAAATTATTTTTATTTTACATAATTAATTTCTCCATATTAATTCTTTTTTGAGGGTGGGGGGGGGGAGGTTCAAGGCAATGGATCTAGGAAGCCAAGTTGAAGGATGATTGGAAGAGTAAGTCAGACCACTGAACATGATCTTTAAGCATTCAAAATGATATCCAGTGACCATCAGAATATGTTTAACAGGTAAATTACAATCTGACTGTTTCTGGGTAAAGATGCCGTGTGTCCTATCTTTGTTTTTTTTAAGTCCAAAGTAGAATGTTTAGTGTCCTTAGAAACAGTAGCTCTGTCTCAAGGGTATCTTCCACAAGTAACTATTAACTGACAAGGATCAACAGTCAGTCCATCTATTTATAAGTTCCCACACAGGATTTCCTGTGGTTTTAGCTTGAATTTAAGACATTTTTCCTGTTTTCACTGTTGCATGTCTAAGAGGGAATGTAAGATTCAGGAAGACAGAATCCTGAAAAAGAAACCATGAATTTCCTTAGTGCAAGCAACTTCTCCAAGCAAACTCTGAAAACATTTGTAAAGTAGATTTCCACAATAACAAATACAATTACATTCCATATTACACATTTACTGAAAAGGTAAACTCAGTGCAACTTATTTTACTTTTTCCCCTTAAAGTAGTGTTGCATGCATTTTAATCTGATACAGTCACAATACAGTTAGTTTATCTTTCATACATTTCCTTTTGAAATTCAGGTAACTGTCCTACTTTTAGTGTCCATCATACTCTCCACCCATAGCTAGTGAGTGCCTTTATCTTTGGGAAATGTTTGATATTCAAATACTGCTTGTTGCTCAGTTTTGGGTTTATTTTGATTTCAGTTCCTTTAGCAATCAAAATGTTTCTCAAACATGTTAACCAGCTAGTATGTTGTCTTGCAAGTCATGTAGGTTTCCTGACTGTTATTAGGGGATGCAATTTGATCAGTACATATGCCTGAATTTTAGGAGATGCAGATGTTTTAACAAGTCAGTCCTCTGGAGAAATCTGGTGTAGGCAGGCTACCTGAATGTATTTCCCACTTGGCTGGTTATCCTTCTGGATCACAGTCATAATGTCGTGTTTTTGGTCCTAAGTGAACAGGAGATATTGTTATTATATCACAATTGCTCATTGTTGGTACTTAAAGTTTTCTGTCCTTCAGAGGGAGATGCCACCACTGTAACTGAAAGTAGGCCTTCCTGGCGAGGCCAGCAATGCTGGTTACTGAATAAGGGTTTGCAGCAGGACTTGTTTCCTAAGAAGAATGTAGAGAGGGTTTAAAAAAATATTCTCAAGGAGTCACTGAGCTTGTTGGGTCACAAGAATGTGGCCTCTTCTTGGACTTGTCTTTGAGCATATCATAGGTAATACATTTCTAAGCATTAAATAATAGTAAAAAAGAGCACTTTGGAAAGTAGCAGTTCTTAAATGATGCTCTGCCTGTACGTTAAAGTGATTTGTATTTTTTCCATATTTTGGATGGTTTCGCTTAATGGTTATAAAGTTACGAGCTTTTGTATTTAGCCACTTCTCAGAACTAGGTTTATTTATTCAGATGAGGTAAGCCATGAGGCATTGATGTAATCTGCGCTGATGAGCTTCCGGCAGACTTGTTATATTTTTTAGGCATGGTTCTGAACTGTTGATTTACTGCTTGCATGCTATAGTAAGTGATTATTTAAACAGAAGCCGATGCAGTTATTTTATGTGGCGAAGGAAGATAATGGTGGTGTTGGCACTCATTGCCTGAATGTACAACCATAGAAGATAAGCAAAATGCCTTTCAAGTGGGATTTCCTAGCCACTAAAATGTGGAAATGATGACAATCGCATACAGCTGTTCAGGGAAGCCATACCTTCCTAAATGTGCTGCCTTTTGTTTAATTTTTGTTTTATTACAAAATATCTCCTCTGTCAAGCAGCCAGTGTTTTGAATGGTGGGACTTTAGTTAGACTTTGTATTTATCATTTCTGCAGAATTAGTTGTGGTAAAAAGAGAAAGTCAACTAGCATTTCATAATTAGTAGTGCAGACTAAAGATTATGGTACAAACAGAAAATCTTCAGCTTCAGTTACTTTAGTGTACCTTTGAAATGCAGCACTTTCATCACTTGAAACGCTGCAAGGTGTCATTTTATTGTGCATTATTTTTCAGCGAAAGCAATTAAAAGCATTAGAAACAATTATATGTCAACTCCTCTTTTCAGCTCGCTTTTACTGACACACATGTCAATTAAAGAAATGATGCACTTAGGGTTTCAGACTTCAGCGATGCTTTCAGACAGGCTGCAATACCTGCAAGATGGGGGTGATCAAGGAGCAAGGGAGGTCCTAGCAAAAACAAGCAAAACAAAAAGTATATCAACACTTCAACTACAGATACTAACGTTTAAGCAGACAAACTAAACTACAACAAGATACATTTGGCATATATACAAAATATAATGGATGAAAAGAGTCAAGAATTGAAGAGTACTAAAAAGTCTGAGTAAGGTGCTTGCTGTTTAGCTCGGTTCCATGAATTTATAGAGAAGCAAAACTAGAGGGTTGGAAACTTAAAGGATGAGTTGTAACCTTTGCATAAACCAAAGAAAATAAGTCTGTAGGGTGAGGATAGAGAAGTATTTGTCTCAGAATGCTGCAATGAATTAATAAAATGCTCTCAACATTGTTTAGATTGCTTACTAGGGTGAATTAAATAGAGAGACAGAGGCCAGGAAAGAAAATCAAGAACACAACAAAAGGAAAAAAAAGAATATAAATGGAAAGATTCCATTATGGGAATGCCATAGGAACATTATGAGGATACACTCCCAGCAGTCTTAGAAAGCAACACAGCCTGAAGATTTGCATTCTCAGTGGGATATTGCCAACCTGGAAAACAGGAATGGGAGGGGGTCCATGCAGTATACTCCTTGCCTTCTTGCTATGATTTTACTGAAGTTGGTAGGCTTGCTATGTCCCCAGGGACCTATAAAGTGTACTATATTATTTTGCATTCTGAAAAATAAAAACATTGTTTCAAGAGAAGCAGGCAGCTTCTTGAATGCATGATGATGGAATTAAAGGCACTGCTTCTCCAAGACTTGTTACATGCCCTGCTGCAGAGAAAGAAATCTTATAATATGGTTGGCAGTGCTTAAACTGTGGTGTTTCATTACAGATTTTGTGCCAAAACAGCATTCTGTTGTGTAGTATGGGATGTACTATTTGATAGTCCAAGTGTAACTGCAGGACAGAGTAAAACCTGAAGTAGAAGGACCTAGTAAGGTTAAGGGAAAAAAAAGATACAGCTAGAGAAGTAAAAAAATAGTAACACTTTTTAAAATAGGGATCCAAGAATTTGACAACATGAAAGGAGTCGCATAGGCTGAATAAGAGTAGGAGAGAAACTTGTGGAAGCACTCAGGATACAAGACAGCTGTTCTGGCTCATTGAGCTTTAAATAGCAGGTGATACATTGTCTGCAGGAGAAAGGGAGAGTTTTTAGATAGTGGATTGGCTGTTCATATGAAAACATCAGAATGGTGCTGAAGAGGAAAAGGCAAGAAGAGGACATCATGCAAAATTGGGAGGCAAAGATAGGACATGACAGAGAAAGTGGTTAGAGGCTGTTAAAGGTAAAGGCAAGTAGTGTCACAGAAAAGGTGAACGAAGAAAGTCTGAGGTGCATCCAGAAAAGGGAAGACAATGAGAAGGAAACCAGAGTAGAAGACAGGTGAAGATAGCAGTGACAATTGATGAAAGGGAGATGGACACAGTTGTGTCCATTCTGAGACCAAAGCCAAAAGGAGAACAGAGAAATGGCCAGGCAAGCAACCTCAGCCAGATGAGTGTAAGACAGAGCATTGCAGAGGTCTATTAGAAGAGTACAAGAGGAATAGCAAAGAGATTATATACAGCAGAGAGAGGGGGCAACCAGCATAAACAGTAAGAGGTGACTGGGGTGGTGGAAGCAGAGGGGAAAGATTGTGGAGATGAGAGCCACTCACTGAGGGACAGCAAGCATGGTTTTAGTGACTGGATACTGTCACCAAGGGAGTAACCATCATGGCAAGAGACAAGAAAGGATACCACATTACAGTGAAACCGGTCTCAGGATCTGGATGTGTAAATCCTAGACAGTGGTAACCAAAATGATCATCATTGAGGGAGGAGTGGGCACACTTCGTAGTGCATGTAGACATTAGTAATGTATCAGAGAAGGCTGCTAAGATAGTAGCAAGCAGGAATGAGAAGTTGGCAGATAAATACTAGAGAAGTTCAAAGTAACACACTCAGAAGAATTGCTTGTACCAGCAGCCAGTGCATGGCAGAAATTATGGAATATTGCTTTCTGTATCAGTGGACAAGGAAGAAACACTTGGGACTGGTAAGGAAAGGATGGATGGAGACCCAGCAGACACCCCCCCCCCCCCCGTGCCAAGAACGGGTTGAATTTTATTCAGGAAAGAACAGGGGTGAATACTGAGGTGGAAATGTGCAGTTTAATCATAATATCTTTAAAACAAGATAGATGGGGAAAGAGGGAGTGTCAGTAAAACAGAAGAGAGAATAGGTACTGAGAAAGTAAAAATGGGTATAGAACATAGCAGAGAAATAGATAAGGGAGGCTTCAGAATGTGGATAGGTAGTAACACTTTGCACTACACGTAGACCGAGTAGAAAGATGTGGTGCAAGGCAGAGGGTGAACATTGCTGGCATCAAACAAATATGGGCCATTGACAAGAGGAGTGAGACAAGGAGGAACCTGTGTCTTGCTTCAGTGACAGAGAAGTGAGAGCTGAAGGTGGAGTACATATTAACCTGAAGGAAGGTATTAAATGTGAGGCCAGAGAGGAGGAGGAAATACCACCCATGAAGAGGATAATAGAATAGCAAGAGTCAGCACCTAGGGTTAACAGCCCAGACAGTTATGGTAGAGGGTGAGTTGGTGGGTCAGTAAAATGTATCATCCCCAGTACACATCAAGGTAGGAAGGGAGAGGCTGGATGAAATAAAAATGGAACCGGGTAGGAGGAAGAGAGGAATAGTCATTGAGTCTGAATCTGCCATAAACAGACTAGAAGACAGGTACATTTATTCACTTACTTATCCTTTGTTTACCAGCTGGGACAAGAATGCAAGAGTATAATAACTAGGTAGACAGGCATACAAGTCAAACAGTGTGTGCAAAATGAAACAGTCAATTTTACAGTATGTAATAAAACAACAGTGTAACCATTACTGTGAACAGGAATATAACAATGTTAATGGAAAGCTGTGTATAGGTAAGTGTATGCAAGTCAAGTGTAGGTGAACTTCATAAGCATGGCACGAAAGATGCAAGAGATACAGACAAAAATCACAGAAAGAGAGAAAGAAGTAAATCCAGCCATAAATGATAAATGCAACACACACACACACACACACACACACACACACACGAAAAACAACAGACATTACAGATGCTAGGCTCCAGGGTGGAGAAAGGCAAAAGTGGCTAAATGATGTATTGGGTCAGTTGGGTCACGGGGGATACAGTCATCTGAAGCAGGACATTATCAAGCAGGATAGAATTCTGGACATGGCCCTAATGAACTAGTAGGTGTCCTGGACATGTGGCTGAAGGCACCTGTAGCCAACAGTGATCATGCCAATTTGTGGTTTATGCTGGAGGGAGGGGAAGGAATACAAATACAATGACAAATGTGTAGAATTCAGGTTAGTAAATTATGCTGACCTGGGGACTGAATCAGAGATGAGTTAGGAGAATGGGCACAAACTGAAGAGCTACTTAAGTTGTGGGACTGTATCTGAAATTAAGTATACAGACCTAGGAACAAGAGTTCCAGGAGAAGGCAAAGGTGTCTATACAGGATTGTGAAACTAGCAGTTATGCCAGAATGTGAAAAGGATGTGTGCATGCGGTAAAGGCACAACACAAGGAGGCCAGCAAAAGAACAGCAGAGGCTGAAGGGTGAAAATGAATTAGCAGAAAGGATCATGAATGGAAACGTGTTTTCAGCAGAAAGGGGGAAGTAGACTTGACCAGGTTGAGAAAAGCCAGGAAGGGAGAGTGGCAGATGAATGGGAAAAAGCAGATGTACTTAAATGAATAATTTTCTTCAATTTTCACAAAAGAAAGCAAGAGAAGGGTACTTTAAAATGTAGAAACTTTTCGCCTCATTTCCCAGTGGTTCGGTGTTTCTGTCATGGCTGTGGCCAGTATGAGCTTGCTTTATCAGAATACTGTGTGAAGTTGTGATGACCCTCCATTGGACCAGTAATCAAGGAGCCTCAATCCTCACCACTGGCAACAGTGGGGAACATTCACTGAGAGGATGACAAGTACACACAGTATTTCCAGATGCAGCTCTCTGCATCAAGTGCAGTTTCCCTTAAGAGCACACAGAGACTACAGTCAGTCCTGGGGATGGTTTCTCCCTCTCCCTCCAGATCCCTAACAAGTCTTCCCAATAACACAGCTATAGAGTTGAGATCTCAGCTGAGTGACCAAGCCAAGACCTCCAGCACTCTCTCTGTCCAACCAGTGCTTTGTGCCCCTGCCCAAGTAGCTGACACACACACTCTTTGAGGTTTGATTTACAAACACACACACACACACACACGCACACACCTGGGAGAGGCTGGTACAGGTTTACTAGCTATGCCCCATTCTGCCCACACTATAAGGTAATTATTACTGCCACCAGTCACTCCTTATCAGCTACTTTAGAGCCCTTAACAAAGGGTGTCCAATCTTACTGTGTAATATTAATTCTAATACAAATGATAGTTTGACCAAGAGCAAGGCTATTAGGAGTGGCGCACACAGCATCACCGAATATGCAAATACTCTCAAAACCTAAATATCTATATACACACACAGATTAACCACAATGAAAGGTTTAAATATATTTAATAATAATAAAAGAACAAGACAATACTAAATATATATTCACAGTGACATCAGAGTTCAAAACCACAGGAAATATTTAAAACAACATTGCAGGACAGTCTCAAATAAAGAAAAATATCTAAACTAAGCTTCACTATATTCCTGACCTATAAGAGAATTATACTGTTCCTAGAAACTTACTTCATTAGAGCAAGGTAGATGTGAATGGATTTTCTAGTTGTCAGGTCCAAGACAGAATGCAGAATGCTCGGTCTCACTAAGAGACTTCTCAAACTAATATCTAAAATATTACTGCTGTGATAGCTTTTAGAATGATATTTCTGGTCATCTGATTTCAAGTCCTTAGGCCAAAACTCCCGTTGTTCGAAGCTGGCAACATTTAGCATCCACCTGTAAAAATATACAGAGAAGGGCTTCTCCTGAGATCTCTGGCAGATACTGGAAGTCAGAAAACAATTGCATTCTTCATGCTTTCAAGACTAGTAATTAGTTTACCCTAAAGACAGTACAAAAAGTTTCTAGTACAGACATTGTGTCCCTTGCTGCCTTGAAAACTGAAAGATGCCATATTTTATGGCCTAGCCATAAAGCAATTTAATTTCAGTTGTTTTTCTGAAATTTGTTGGACTGAAGTTAACCTCCTGTATTCCAGTTTCCACTGTTAAAATATGTACATTTAAGCAGTTACAATAGTGCATGTACATTTCTGTTCTCTTCCAGTAGGCCACACTGTGGATCCATTTTAAACACAAGCATTTTACAAATACATTTTCAACACACAGACACATCTGTGCAAGCAGTTTGATATACACATGACATACAGTTCGAATACAGCTGTAACACAAGCATCTTATATAAATCATTTTGATATTCACCAATGACATATGATTATTTACAAAATTCCAGCTAGCTTGGCTGGCAGTATCTCTTTTTTGTCACAGGAGTGATGAACTACATGAGATTTGCCTGCTAGACGGAAGACAATAGACTTGTCTAGTCTGCCATTTAATTGCATTTAACATTCTATATCCCTACCTTTGTCTTCACCCCTCACTTATTTCATGTCCTCTTAATTGTTTCCATGGATTCCCTCATCACCCATTCTGGTAGCCATTCCATGGATCAACAACTCTCTCTCTGGATGACCACTTTTGCTGATTTGGGAATATGACTCTTCTAGTCTACAATGAGAGGATTTCCTCTGGTCTCACCCCATATCCTTTCCCCTCCATCTTATGCATTCTCCTGGTGACCTTCGTCTAGATTATTCCCAGCATCCTGATTCTCTTTCCTTGTATGACCTTTATTATTGTAGAGACTACTCAAGGTATGGCCTTACCAGACTCCAGTGCAGCAAAAACACTAACTCTTCATCTGCAGTCCATCCTCTCTAAAGGTACACCCAGCATTTGAGTTGCTGTTACCAATGCATTGTCATTCTGCAGGTGTGACCTTCACCCCAAGGTCATTTTCTGATCTTTTTGTCATAAATCTCCATGACCACCACCCTCTGGCTGTTCACAGCAGGACAGTTGTTTTGCTGTTTAAGTGCAGTATTCAACTTTTGTCTGCCATGAACCTCAACTGCCACTTTTACACCCATTTGGTCAGACCTTCAGAATCCTTTCTTAGACTTTACCTCTCCTCCACTCTTGCATCAGTCTTTTGCATCACTAGCAAGGACGTGAATACTGTTCTTTTCCTCAAGATAGGTCTAAAGCAAATATACTGAAGCATACTGAGTTATTGACTGACCCCTGAAGTATTCCCTACAGTTTACCTAATAGCTATCTATGTGGGACTAAGTTAAAGGCCTTGAAGAAGTCTGTATCAGTTTTAACTACAGATATTGTTCTGTCAATTTCACCTGTAACCTAGTCATATGTAGTCCTAATCAGGATTAGCATTTAGTGATAAATCCTTCTAGCCATAAACCTTCATTGGTTGCTGTCCTGAAGACTTTTGTCATCTAGGAAAGCAATTAGCCTTACTCTCTAGTTCTCTATATAGCTTTCAACGCTGCTACCACTAAGCTATTAGGCCTGTAATGTCCCCATTTTTTGCTGCCCCTTACAGGTGGGTGCCACCCTTGCTGTGTCCCTTCAGTATGTATGCACTGACCAGTGATCTCTCCATCTCCAGCTGGGAATCTGTCTGCACACTGTACAGAAACATGAGGACTCTACCAGGGGTAGCACACCTTGTCCTTACCATTTGTCTCTCCACTGTCTCGAGATATATCCTGTTTTCTGTCCACTGCTTGCCCATCTCTGCCCAGCCTTCATTCCAGCATGATACCCTCCCCATGCTTTATTTTATGAAGACTGAAGCCAAATATTAATTCAGTACCACAATTCCCCCACCATCACTACCACCATTATTCTGTGATCTACCTGTTGGAATTGCTCAGCCTGACCAGGTCTGTCCTTCCATTCCTTCCTACACTACTGCTGTATTAAAAAAAAGCCATTTCTTCCCTTTCTATCCTTTTTGCCATCTCTCTCTCATCTTGTACCTATGCTACCGACTCTTTGTTGCTTTTCTCTTAGCCTTCTTGTACTGTGCCACCTCCATTTCCCAGACCTATCAGTTCTACCTGTTGTAGGCAGTGCCTTTTGACATATTAGCTACCCTCATGTTCCTGTTTAGCTACACTGACCTTTCTTTTTTCCTCTTCCACAAAACATTTCTCTTACCTCTGACTATTCCATTCCTGTTGTATTCCCATAGCTTCTTTTTCCCTGCATTTACTCCCAGTCTTCCAACTCTTGAACATATTGAGTGCCAAATCCTGTACCAAGTTATCAGCGCTTTCCAGAACAAATGCGAAAAGGACCTAAAGAAACTCCTAAAAAAACCCTCCAAAAAGTGGATCTATAATGTCTCCAAAGAGGAAATGGAAGCGCTAAAGCAACTAAGCCAGAATAGCAGCAGGAGAGTAATGAAAGCTGACAAGGGAGGAGGCATCCTAGTCATGGACACTTGTACCTACAACCATAAGATCACGGCGATGCTGAACAGCCCCACATTTTATGAAAAGAGAGACACCGAACACATCACAACAGCCTACCTCGAGGTCAAGAACACACTGAAGGAACTTTGGGCAGAGGGGCTCCTCAGCGATGGCCTACTTGATTTCCTAACCATCACACACCCAAAATTACCTCAGTTCTTCGGGATACCGAAACCCCACAAAAACCTCGATGACCCACCACAGTGATTTCCAGTGGAGGAGCAATTACAGAACAACTAGCGATATACATGGATTTCACACTCCCTCATATATTCAGGACTCTATGGACCTTCTCAACAGAATCAAGGACATTCACCTCACAGAAGAAGCCATTTTAGTCACTATCGACGTGGAGGCCCTTTACACAGTGCTTCCATATGATTACTGCATCAGGGCGATGGTAGAGGCCTACAACAAAGACAATGCAACAGTTATTGGAGAAACAGACAAATTTGGAAAAATCCTCTCAGTTATTCTCAACAACTACTTCCACTTCAATGGTCAAACCTACCAACAAACCACAGGAATTGCAATGGGAGCAGCCATGGCCCCAAGCCTAGCTAACACGGCTTTAAGAAAATGGGAAGAAGACCACGTATACAACTCTGAGTTCTACAAGGACATGGGGTGCTACTTCCGTTTCATTGACGACATCTTTTTAGTTTGGAATGGGACCCCCCAGAAACTACAGGACTTCCTAGACCACATCAACAGCAGCAACAGCTTCCTCAGGTTCACCACCAAAACCAGCCCAATACAAGTCGAATTCCTGGACCTGCTCCTTTCCAAGAACACCAGCAGCAACAACTTCAAACTTTTTACTCCACAGCAGCAGCATGCACCCGTACAAGCTCAAAAGAAACGTGATAAAATCACAGGGACTCAGAATCTCCAGAATCACCAAAGACCTTAACGACTTTCTCCACAACATTAAAGACCTGGAAAATGATTTCCTGGCCAGAGGCTACACGGACAGGACTCTGCACCAGATTCTGGACCCCATCACGAACAACAGAAAGGAAAAACCATTCATACTTCAACAGAGCCTAGGGACTAAAAACAGGTATGAAAACAAATATAGGCTCAACTTTATTTTACATTTCTCCACGGACTATAAGGACATACAAAAGATCATCCGTGAAAACTGGACCATCATCACTTCAAACAGATCTTTTGGACACATCTTCCCTGAAGCACCAGGGTTCACAATGAAAAGAGGACCCAACCTAAAAGACCACCTCGAGAGACCCCCACCAAGACAACTCGACAGATACGGCACCTATCTGTGTAGCGACTTATCCCCCTGCTTCTACTGTAAATACATGGCAGGCATGGACCGCTTCTACTGCCCCAACAACAAAAAAACAATAACCACAAGAGCATTCGGAGGCTGCAACACAAAAGGTGTTGTCTATAGAGCAAACTGCTGTAAATGTCAAGCCTTCTACGTGGGCAAAGACCATCAATGCCCTCAAAACCAGGATTGCCAAACACCTATACGACATCAGGCACACGATACCAACAAATAAACTAGCAACACACGCAACAAAAAAAACAGGACACGAAAGATTTAAGTTCCTGATACTCGAACAGCTGGAGAAGATCCCTTTCAATGGGGACTTCAATTCAAGATTAGAGAAAAAAGAACTTATCTGGCGGATACAACTTGAAGCAAGGCACCCTCCGGGTCTCAACTACATAGAGAACCATCACCCCAGTCCTGAACCTCAGGGCACTTAACCATGCTAACTACAACTAATCAGCTCCTAGTAAGATATGCTATCTATTTCTCTCACTGTTTTCTCACTGATCTAAGGCATAATGTATTCATTTTTTAAACATTAATTGTTTATAAGCAGAGCTAAAATTGCAGTAAGTCAATGTATCAGCCCTCACAAAAGTTACAATTGTTAGCTCAACTTTTAATTATTTTTAATTTAAAAGGTAAAATTTCAATGTCAAACTACAGTTAACATTTTACTACCTAATGTACGCTCTCCCTGATGGAGTGGCAGACAGGCTACCTTCCTATCTGCCCCGAAAGCGCTGGATATCTCAGAATCTTTCTCAGAACCAAGCTTGCTTCCAATGTTTTACAGATGGTAATGGCAAGTCTAAATTTAGAACTATAGTCAGTAACCCCAGAGTTTTACAGTTCAGTTCAATTTTAATTTTAAATTTAAATTTAATTTTAAATTTAATTTTAATTTTTATTATTTTTTTTATTTTTTGGTTACATTTAAAATTAAATTTAAGTTTTAGTACAGTTTTTTCAAACATAGGTATAACCGTGACAAAGCAAAAGGCTCCAACGCATTGCTAGAGGTTAGGAATGGCACATATGAACAAGTAGCTGGTTAATATAAAGGAACTAAATAAGAGGAATGAGATGCTTCCAACCAGGTCCGTCTTCACCTTGTAGGCCTACTAGGGCCACACCCCCAACTAGTCACTTCTCATTGGACAACTCTCAACCACGCCCCCTCCACAGTAGCATAAAAGCAGCACAGCAGCAGCTCTCAGGTCATTCTGACCAGCACTTGGGGAGTGCACAAATAGTCCTTTTTAGGACTCACACATAGCAAAAGAACCGAAGATCTGTTCAAGAAGAAGGACAACGGAGATCGACACCACCACGGAACACCGAAGGACACAACAGCAGCTCTTCCCAGAGCCCATTGTGTCCATACACAAAACAGTTCTTTTCAGAGCTCATGTGGATGTGCACACTACACCAAACAGGTCTTCTCAGAGCTCACAGTACACCAAACAGCTCTTCTCAGAGCTCACAGAGATCTGTAAAAGCTCTGGTAAGAGCAACCGGAGACACATTGAAGAATAAAACAAAAAAGTTCTTATTAGAGCTACCACCAACACCCGAACAGGCATTCAAAACACAAATTGGCCCTTCTCAGAGCTCACAGAAATCTGTATCAGCTACGGTAAGACCAGCCGGAGGCACAGACACAGCTTCGGTGAACCAAACAAAACAGTTCCTTTTAGAACTACCGCATCTGCCCGAAAGGGCATTCTAAACACAAAACAGCTCTTCTCAGAGCTCATAGAGATCTGTAACAGCTCTATATAGAGCTCCAGCTGCCCACAGGGCTAAAACAGCTCTTTTTAGAGCTAGCTCCACCACCGACTACACGTGGAAATCTGTTCACCGTTTAGGATCAAGAGTGAAAGGCTTTGTAAAATTGGTTATTCCTTCCCTCCGGGCAGGCATCACTCAGGATCGAAAACCCAAGAGGTCCACACCTATTTTTCTGGATTTATAAATCCTGTACTGTTGAGTACAGCCTTGAACCCATTTAGGGCTTATATCTAGATGTAGGCTATTACTAGCAAAGTAGGCAAAAAAGGGCAACAAAAAATCTACTAAATAATGTCAGTAAATACCTGGAGTGAGAGTACAAGTACCCTATACGGCAGAATGTTGCATTTCAAGTTGAGAGAAAGTCAGCCCAAAAAGAATATTGTCCAAGGGGTGTTACAGTAGTCAAAAAACTTTCTTTAGCATTGACAAAAATGCTAGATTACTTTTAAGATGTCATATATGTGCACGACTCTTTCTCTGTTATGGGGTGTAGATAGCTCTTAGAGTGACTCAGCAGACAGCCATAGCTATCCACAGAGTTTACAAGGCAAAGGAGGGGATATGAATAGGCTGCCAGGTCTTCTGTATCACTCTCACATGGAATTCAAATCTATGGCAATTTAGAGAGACAGATCCATCTACTTGCATGTCTTTGGAATGTGGGAGGAAACTGGAACACCCAGAGAAAACCCATGGGAACAGGCAGGACCTGCAGACTCTGCATATATGGCACCCCAGCATGTGTGTACGTGTGCGTGTATGTGTACAGATTTATTTATTTGTTTATTTTCCCTGAATCAATGAGATTTGTGGAAATAACTCCAGATCAGAAGAGCAGCACTCTACAGAAAGTTAGTAGAGGGAGAAGTGCAAAAAGATAAAAGTGGAGCTTACAAGACCATTATATACCCTACCTGGACAGAAAGCTAGACTTGAATAAGTAGGTGCTCACCTGAAGTAAGGTGATCACTTCAACCAGCTTCACCTGAGGAGAGGATTTAAGCTTATCTAAAAGTGTCAACCTCAGCTTTTAATATTTATACTAAAGGGATATGTATATGCCATTGAAAGAATTGATAAGACTACTGTACTGGAATTAACTGGAAACAACTGAAATGAGACTGAAACGAAAGTGTGTATTTGTTAATTGCCCAAACTCGTGCTGAGCAGGTGTCAGTCTCTCCTTTATGGGCCAAGTCTTGTGTACTTTTCAGAATGAACTCTCCAAACACTGTAGTTCATTCAATAAGGCATTATTAGATGTTTACAGTATCCGAATACTGTCTTCATTAACAGTGCTGATAAACAATAACAATCTGTAGAAATGCTGGGATGCTGATTAGTATCCAAAGGTACTGCACATCATGTTGTGATTGTCCTGAACAATGTAAACTAAAACAGTCTTTATTTGACCTGATCTTCTATACTCAGGCTCGAGTCTGTATTGTAGCTTAATCTTCTCTGTAACAACAGGTCGAATGAACTAACTAACCTTAACTGAACTGCTATCCTGAACACAATGTATTATATTGCTTCAGTCCAGTGATTTTCCTTAGTAAACCGCATTCACTCCCCCTAACCTTGGTTGTCTTGTATGTGCTTTATTTAACATTCTATTAAGGAACATTTTGTAGCACATTCTGTATTTCTGTATGTTCTGCACATTCATGTTTATCTTTCCTTTCTAAGAGTTTCATAGGTGTGTACTAGGCTAATGGCCCTGGAGCCTTTACAAGCCTAGCCCATAGGATTACTCTGGTATCGTGCCACCCAACCTTAGTTCCCAGTGCCTCTGTCAGGTAGAGCCAATAGAGTGAACCCTGAGGTGAATTTTCTATTTCCCATCCACTCATCAAGATTCCTCTTGAAGAGAGTCAGTAAGGTGCTCAGCTTGACATGTATGGGAAGTCTATTCCATAGCATGGGCAGTCTCTGAGTTATGAACCTGTCCCTCCAGCATGTTCTGTTGATTGTGGTAATGAGGTTGAGATCTCTGGAGTGTGTGGTGTGGAGAGATTGGGATTTCTTTAGATTTAGCATTTCTAACAGAGCTGGGTCAGACATGGCTTTGTAAGTCAAGTAGAGATCGCCTCTAAGTAGGTGATATAAGACAGAGAATAGTTGGAGTTTTTTTAGTCTGTCTTTACAGGACAAGTGTTAAGGCCTAGAATCCTCTTTGTGAAGTACTTTTGCAGCCTCTCCAGTTGTTGCAGGTGTCTAGTGAGATACATGCCAAATGGGGCATTGCATTTGATGATTTAGCCTAATGAGGGAAGAGTAGAGGGAGACAATGACCTCTTTCTTCCTGGATGCAAAACCCTTAGTAATGAGATGTGCCACATAGAAGGACTTACTGACCACAGTGGCAATGTGGTGGCCAGAAGAGAGGTTGCTGTCAACCTGTGTTCTCAGATCTCTTATATAATGCCTTCTGTGTTTAGTGGACTACCATCGATGTGGTAATTCATGGGAATCGGGCTTTTCCAAAGGGGATGGTGACACATTTTTTGACATTGTGCTTAAGGCCATGGTTCTGATACCAGTCGTTGGTCTCACTGATGCCTTTCTGTAGGATGTCAACATCATTTGAGGAGTTAGTAATAACTCCCAACTTGCAATCGTCTGTGACCTTTGTCAGCCAGAGTCCCTTCGTGTTGGCCTGGACTTCAGAGAAGTAGATACCACAGATATAACAGAAGAGGACCCAGGACCGAACCCTGTGGGATTCCACTCATGACTGGTCGGCGGCCTGACTTGGAGTCAGATACTTTCACACTGTGGGATCTATCTGTGAGCCAGTTTGCAGCACCTAGTGATATAGGGGTTGAGGGCTAGCCTAGTGAGTTTTTTTATGATTCCTGAGTTGGGAATGTTATCAAAGGCCTTGGCCAGATCAAGGTAGGCTGTATGAACCACCTTGCCTTCATCCACACCTCTGGTGACTGCCTCAAAGAAGTCGACCAAGTTGAGCAGGCATGATCTATCCTTCACAAAACCAAACTGTGGTGGATCCAGAGTTTGGAGATTACCTGTATCCTTGTTTATTGGGTCCATGATGATGCGTTCCATAGCTTTGCATATCAAACTCATCAGGCTAATGGGGCAATAGTTCCCAGGGTCTGTAGTCACTCCTCCTTTGTGAAGAGGGATGACTGTAGCAGTGCGCAATTCAGTAGGGATAAAGCCTGAGGTGAGGCTGTGATTGAACAGGGCACACAGGTGAGGTGCCAGTTCATTCTGTAGTTCATGTAGAACACAGCCAGGGATATTGTCAGGTCCCATAGAAGCTGTATTCTTGGCCTTGGACTGTGCCGTTTTAACCTGTGCAGCAGTAATACTAGGTGCCTGGCAATCTACTGGTATTGTGATTGGTCCTTGGGGGGGTAAAGTTGGCACTGACTCTGTCGGCCAGTATATTGGCAATATCTGTTGGCTTGGTATAAGGTACCATTGTGCAGTAGCTCAGAGCAAATCTGAGTATTGCCATGGAGATACTTTACATAACTGTAGAAAGCCTTGTGGTTGTCTTTACTATCTGCTGCAATTCTGTTTTCATAGCTAGCTTTATGGGATTTGATAAGCTGTCTTTCTCTGAAACTAAATACATACATGTCTGACACTACATATTTTACCTTTTATTCTGCATAATGCCTAATAACTACTTTGAAATGGAGATCCCTAATCTGACAGCCATATATACTCATATGAAGTGTACAAGACAAATGAGGGACTGCAGTTTATGCTGGGGACATGATGGGATAACAAGGAGCCATTTTACATGATGTGGATTTGCCTACATCCTATGAAACTGGCACCAACCAGTAGGACACTGGGTTAAAATTTTACATCTTGAACTCTTGCTAAAATGCAGAGGTTTGGTGTTTGGGATCTACTATATTATCTCATTTCCAAAATGTGTTTATGGTTTCCAATTTTGATTTGAGCATTGAATTTTAAACGCCAAATTGTAGGTATCAGAAGAATAAGATGTATGTTACCTGCCAAAAATCAGGATCCTAAAACATTGAACATGCTCAAAATATTCTCTAGAGAATGTAAATACTATTTAACATGTTATTTTTTACAGTATGGCTAATAGTAATTGGCAAATGTAACTTGCTTAGAAGTTATTTCATTGGAACTGTAATAATGTAAACTTGCTTAGAAGTGATTTCATTGGAACTGTAGTAATGTAAATAAGGAAAAAGTATTAAACTCAATGCTAAATTAGATAACTATGAAGCATCTGACAAGATAGCTAATTGACAAAAGTTGTCAGTTATGGTGTAAGAAAACCTTACACATCTGTACGTTTACACAAGGTAGAGGTTACTGCAGGAAAAGTACTTGTTTTATTTATATGCACCCTCAGTGCACAGAATCCGTGATAATGAAAAAAAAATCAATTTCTTGATCAGTTAAGTCCAAGGCAAGTTGCTAAATTGACTTCCATGCCGACACTCCTCTTAAGTGAGGCATAGAAGACAAGGTATGGTTACAGACGCATGTCCCACTTTCTCCATCTGTTTATGTTTAAAGGAGCAGTTTATTTTTTTGTTGAATCTTTAAGGCTTTGGTGATGTCCTTACTTGATAGTTGAAAGAACAGTTATATTGAGATTTCTGTATAGATTTAGGTAATAACACTCTTAAATTGTAAATATCCAGAGAAAAAAATGTTGGTAGCACACAGCAGGTATGTTAGCAAAAGTACGTTTAATATAATAGAACACAGAGAAATTAAGCGCTTTCGCTGACAACTCCCGCTTCATCAGACTAACATTAAACAGGTTTAACAAAACATTTTAAATAGACTCATAAATCACATGGCAACCAATAAAAACAAGACATAAAAGCATGTGGAGTACAAATTACAGTGCTAGCACACCAAGGTGCTAATGTTATAAAATGAAATAGTCAACAACTATACAAATATCCTACCTATTTAAAACTCTAATAATACCTTCATAAAGCCATGTATTAAAATGACATATATACACAAATATATTTATAAAATACATAGACTGTGGTGGTGGTGCTGCGGTAGCATTGTCGCCTCACAGTAAGACATCCTGTTCGATTCTCAGCTAGAGCGTCTTCTGTGTGGAGACATGCATGAATGGGCATACCTTCGTTGAAGGTTGTGCGTCAGGGCTGGCAACTCGGCACATAAAAATCTACTGCCAGTCATTAGCGGACCGGAGTTACGCTATGGCGACCCCTAACCAGGAAAAGCCGAAAGACACAACAACATAAGTATGTAATCTGTGTGTTCAAAAAATGCAGTACATATAAAAAGTATAAAAATATATATAGAGAGGCTAAGCACAGTAAACATTATTAAAAGTATGTATTATATATACATAATACATACAAATATTAATGTTTCCGTGATCTTGCTCTTAAAAAAGGTTTTAAGGATACTTTATTATTAAGTCCAGGTGGTACATCTGCCTGGAATTTGAGTATCCATTCCTGCTCAACACCTTCTGTACAACTATTCAAATTGTCTCCTCTTTTATTAACAGGGACTATTTTAAGTACAAAAAACTTAAAACCAAGTGTGTGACCTTCTTCTTTGATGGGCATTGCAAGTGCACTGCTTTCCTTAGCATTCCTGACATCCCTTATATGCTCCAGTACTCTGTCTTTCAAAGGATGATTGGTCTTTCCTATGTAAAAAGCATAGCAGATTGTGCAATAACTAAAGTAAACCACGTTCTTCGTTTGACAATCAGCATAAAAATTAGACTCAAAGGTGAACCCCTTGTGTGGATGTAAAAAGCGGCCTCCCACATGTATATATTGACAGGTTATTTAAAATGTTTTGTTAAACCTGTTTAATGTTAGTCTGATGAAGCGGGAGTTGTCCACGAAAGCGCTTACTTTCTCTGTGTTCTATTATATTAAACATACTTATATTATTATTATTATTATATTAAACGTACTTTTGCTAATGTACCTGCTGTGTGCTACCAACGTTTTTTTCTCTGGATATTTACAATTTTACATCATTGGCTGCAGTATCCAGGTAAAGATTTTTTCTTGTGTAACACACTTAAATTGTTATTTCATAATGTTCAATCACAGAGAGCCTTATTAAATTATGAACTCTGACTTTGCAGGTACAGTGATGTTTTATATTATCCCCCTGTGCAAGTGTGCTGCTAGGTAACTTTCTTCTTATCCATTGTTAATGCAATTAGCAATATATCCTCACTGTAAATTGTTTAGAAAGTTCTGAGATTCATTATCTGGCCAGATCATAAGGTCAAAAAATATAGAGAGAGTTTCAGGATGGCTGTTTGTGTCACTGAATGGGTTGGAAGCATGTGACTGATCTGGAGCACATGACCTAATTATGAATGAATTCTCCCCCAAATGGTATTTATTCAGTACTCGTTTTTGCACCACCTGGTGGAGGTATCACCACTAGGTATTTCCTTCTTGGATACTTGATTGAGTTCAGTGAGGCAGAGGAAGTAAAAATTATTGTATTAAATTTTAAATAACTTCACACACCAGACAGAGGGTCAAGCTGCTTTCATTTAACGACTTAGATAAGAATAAAATAATTGGACTGTTGGGTCATGAGTTGCAGGTACAGCATCAAGCACCTGCATGCTTTATAACTGCTGCCACTGCTATGATATGTAATCTGTTCAGTAACCATCTTCCTGCTACTTTTAAGACACCCATGGGCCACTAATTGTCCTAAAAAAAGCTCGAACAGTAGAGGATGCTGTACAAGTTTGCCAGCTTGCCAAGGCATAATATTTTTTAGATGGAGATGTGAAGAACTTCACTTGAATTGAATGAAGCAAAAAATGGGCACATGTAATTTAAATTATAAAAACACCTACAAGAAGATGATTAAAAAGCCCATCAGCAGTGCTACTAGGCCAGAACAAGAAGTGAGCAAGGTGACAGAAAGGCATCAGTTGTGTCTTGCCTGTTCCTCAGTGTCTCCATAACCACTGATTGACTCAGGCAAACATAACCACATTTAAGTTACTGTAATTACTCTGGTTTACATGTTAACTGATATTACTGGTTCCAAAAGGTCAGTTTAATATAGGGAGTGAGTAAACAGTCATCCTGATGAGTGGCATGCTACCAAAACCTTCATTTTGTGGTACACCCAAAAAGTCCATTCTTTCATCCATTTGTTTAGATATTTTACTGTTCGCACTACATGTCAACATTTACAAAATTTTCAGCTGCAAACTTGATGGCTTCAGCATTCCTTAACATGGTGCTGAAATATATTACTTTATGCATACATGCTGCTGTCAACTGTTTTGAAATGTTTTATATCCTGTTGAATTTTGTCTAGAAACAGCTGTTCTTCATTTTGTTCACAATATGCATGTGTTTTATTATGACAAATGCAGTTGTTTGACTGGGAAGTTGCACAATCTAGCTAACGTAGCATTTGTATAGGTCTAATCAGAGCTATTGGGCAACAATTGCTTAATATGATTCATTGAAATTCAGAAATGAAACAGCAGAATGCACAATTCCTTAGGTGTATGATGAGTCCCAGAGAATATGTTTCACAATGTAATAAATACACCGTTCCTGAATCTGCATCGTTTGTAAGTAGTACTGCATGTAAAATGTAATGCTTTGTGGTTATTCTCTTACAGGTGTAATCTTACATTAAAAATGGAAAGAAATAAGTAGTTTTCATAATAGCAAAATAGTTTAATCATTTAATTGCATATGGTACATACTGAACTGATTTGATAATAATATAATAAAATAAAACTGTTGATTTAACAGCTTTCCTAGTGGCTTAATTTGGTTGACAGGAAAGCTGTCTGCTTTTGTGAGAGCTCACTGTAATGTAAGGGTTGGGAAGTAGGCTATTTCCCTGTATTGTGCTACCTCAGAGTTGATATATTTAACTATCAGGGGTTGCAGCTGCTTGTCAATGTACTGAAGTTTCAGTTAACTTCAGTAGCTCAATATATCTAAGTAGCTATCATTCTGATATATATATATATATATATATATATATATATATATATATATATATATATATATATATATATATATATCGAAGTTTCAAAAATTTGAACTTCAAAAGGCCGAGACCATAAGATCAAAGTTTTGAAACTTCAAAAGTTTTGAATGGAGATGGCTGTACAGCGCAGAACAGGAAATTTACCATTTTCCTCACTGTAGTGCAATCTCAGAGTTGGTATATTTATTTAGCAGGTGGTGTGGGGGAGGGTGCATGGGGGCTTGCCCCTTGCAAAAATGTAAAAAAAAATTGTTTTTATTTACTTATTTTTTTTTATTACATTTTTTGAAGTTTCAAAGCTCCGATCTTATGGTCTCGGCCTTTTGAAGTTTTGAAACTTGAGCTTCCAAAGTAGATCTCTCTCTCTCTCTCTCTCTCTCTCTATATATATATATATATATATATATATATATATATATATATATATATATATACACACACACACACACACACACACACACACACACACACACACACACACAATGTAATTTCTTTTTTTGAGATGTAAATTAGTTCCTCTTCCTAATGTCTTAGAGTTGGTATAAAATGTATAATTGTTGCTCCACAAAGTATTTTACATCCAGAAATGTTAGCAATGTCTATATGTGTGTGATATATATATATATATATATATATATATATATATATATATATATATATATATATATATATATACACACACACACACGAACAAGCATAGTCTGTTGCACATATGCAGACACATCACACACACAGCACAGTCTGTTGCACATATGCAGACTCACATGCTTACACACACACACATGTAGACACACGGAGATAAATACAGAGGCATGGAAGCACACACCATACACATATATGCAGAAAGTGACATACGTGCGCACACACACACACACACACACACACACACACACACACACACACACACACACACATCTTTGTAACTGCTGCTGCAGTTTCTTGCATTAATTCTGCCCCCCCCCCCACACACACACACACTTACTGACCTTGTAAGGGCCACTGTTCGTGAGAAGGGAAATGGTGACTGCAGTAAAAAAATTCAGTCAGGGCACATGGATTTCACACAATAGATAGATGCAGTTATTTTTAACTGGGCTCTCTCAGTCCATTAATTCAACCCTTTGGAACATTGGATGTTCTTTCGTGTTTCACTGTTGCAGTCATTACATTTGGGTAATCCTAATGGCAGGTTGCCCTCAGCCGGCCAGTATTCCAAAGTCTTGGGTCCTGCTTCGGCTGCTGTCACCCCCTCCCTGATGTTAGGTCATCAGGGGTATAAAAGAAGCAGCCGACGCCATTTTCTTTAGTCTTTCTTGCCGCACAGTGCCCAAAGCAGAAACAGTTCGCAAGTGCCGGTCGGCCAACTCCTGAGATTTTCGTGTTAAAGTTTCAAATCCGAAGTCTTCAATAAAGCTAAGTACCCTGTTGGGGAAACATTTTTCTTGCTCCAGACTGATGTCAGAAAAAGTTAATAATTGTATTTCTTGTGGGAAGCAAATACCTCATAAGGATTTTCATTCTTACTGTATTCCTTGCCTAGGCCCTGATCACAACGTTTCTGGTTGTCGGCTTTGTGCTAGATTTAAACAATGCACTATTAAGTATCGGTATGATTTTGCTTTAAACTATTTTGGACGCCAGTTTAATTATCCAGAAATGTCATCGGATAGCCGTCCGACAAAGAAAAGGAAAGAGATAGACAACCGAGGCCCAAAACCGATGACGAAGCTTCTCCTAAGCCAGTCGCCGGTCCTCAGTGAGGCGCTTTCGCAGCCCGACGCCCGCTACTTTAGAGTCGCAGGCAGCTACTGACTCCCATGTGGAGTCAGTCATGCCACTGGAAACTCAAGGTATTGGAGACTCTGATATTATCCCTTCAGATGGGTCTGGAGCCGCTGAGCAGGCACCGGCTTTTGAGGGTGTATTCAGACCTAAACATTTTTACATCAAACCAACTTCAGCTTCAAAGGCAAAGACTAAAGCACCTTCCAAAGCAAAGAAACAAGTTCAAGAGCCATGTGGTCAGGCCTCTATGCCCAAAAAACAGATGCTCAAAATGGCCGAAGACTTGATTACCTTGATCAGGGGTTCCCATCCCCCTCCTGAAAAGAGGCCTAGGCAAGAGACTGACTATGAATCTTCAGATTAGGTTTCCATTTCTTCTGATTCCTCTTCTGATCAGGAATATTCTCTTCCCCCCATGAGGATTCTGATGCTGAAGAATCTATACCTTCAGCTTCTCCTCCAGAGGACTATTCTTTTGGGGAAACCTTACATACCATGAGGGAGCATTTCCACTGGGAGAGCCAAGATTTTTCAGAATCTAAAAAGAGGCTCAGGGATTTCCTTTTACTACGTCAACACAAGCCACTAGCCATCCCACCTGTGTTAGACATTGTAGATGATGTGTTTTCGGAGTCTAGTCTTACCCCTGACTCCTTACCTCCAGCTCCTGTTAAGCCTGACAGATATTACAGGGTTCCTGACTCTCATAAATTCCTTTTTAAAAACCCTGCTGCAGACCCAGAAACTATTTCTCAGGGTCCCAAAGTAGTTAAGGCTTCCACTGCAAAAAACCCTACCCCCTCTGACAGAGATTCTAGGGCACTGGATAGATGGGGAAAAAGGTTTACACATCTGCAACCTTGGCTATAAGGGCCTTAAACTGTCAGTTTCATATGCTCAGATATCAGCAACATGTTATGGCATTGCTTAAACAGAAAATGTTGTTAAACTCTGAATGTGCAGAAAACAAGGAAATGCAGGATTTATTGCATGCAGCTGAGCAAGCTGGAAAAGCATACTTTGCAATGTGGTTTTGATTCTTTAGAGGCCTCCTGCAGGGCCGCAGTCACAGGTTCTGTAATTAGGAGGCATGCTTGGTTAAAGGAACAAAATCTGCCTGATCATGTTAAAGCTAAATTATTAGATTATGCACCTTTACAGCATGATACTTTGTTTGGTGATAAGGCAGAAGAGGTGTTAAAGAAAATGGAGGACAAAGCTAAATCTATGCAAACAGTCAAAGATTTTTTACAAGTACAGCCACCTAGGTTTAGTAGACACTGGCCAACAAAGAATTGGTCCTTTCCTGTGTCAGACAGACCTCAAAGGGGCAGATCCAGATGCCCTAGAGGCAGATCCCAGGCGCAAGGTTCGTACCACCCAAAGCAATAGGGGGCTTCTACCTCCAAAGTTGGAGAAGACAAATCGCAACCATACAGGAAACCGTCCCAATGACTTTCCCCTGCCTGCACCAAGCACTTATCTCCTGGCAGCACCCTTAGGGGGAAAATTAGCACTTTTTTCTCAAAATTAGCACATTATAACCCAGGACAAGTGGGTCCTGAATATCGTGTCACAAGGCTACAAGCTCCATTTCCATACCCTGCCAAAGGCAAACGGCTGGCCAGATCTGCCAATAAATCAATGGGCAGAGGCACCAAAACAAGTCTCATCCCTCATGGACATGGAGGCCATTCAACAAGTACCAGAGCAAGAGCAGGGACAAGGATTTTACTCAAGGCTGTTCCTGGTACCCAGAAAGGACAAGGCCTGGAGGCCAATACTGGACCTATCTATTTTGAACGCATTCCTGGATATACCAAAATTCAAGATGTTGACTTTGCAGCAGCTTCTGCCCATGCTGGGCAAGAACGCTTGGCTTGTGACTTTAGACCTAAAAGAGGCATACCTGCATGTCCCAATCAGACAAATATGCAGAAGATACCTCAGATCCAAGGCTGGCTCAATGCATTACCAATTCTCGGCACTGCCCTTTGGCTTATCTACTGTGCCCAGGGTCTTTACAAAGTGCCTGGCACCAGTAATTGCATTCTGCAGACAAAGAGGAATACAAATATATCCTTACTTAGACAACTGTCTAATTCAAGCAGAGAACAAGGACATTCTTCTACAGCATCTGGCGTTTGTGAAAAGACTTCTAACATGCCTAGGGTACATAGTCAATGAAAAGAAATCAAAACTTGTACCCTCTCAAGAGATAATATTCCTGGGTGCAAGCTTAAATACAACTGCCCAGATGGCTTATCTCACGCCAGACAAACAAAGGCAACTGACTACCTATTTCAAAATGTTGGCAACAAAGGCCCAGTTATCTGCAAGAAAAATTCTGCAGGCTTTGGGCTTCATGGCATCCTGCAACCTACTAATTCCATATGCAAGACTGCATATGAGGAAACTTCAATGGTACCTAAAAAGTGTTTGGACTCAACATTGCCACAGCCTGGAAACTATGATTACTCTCATTTCCTGCCTGCAACAGGAGTTTCAATGGTGGGCAAAGGCTTGTCACCAAAACAAGGGACAGACATTCACATCACTCCCAGCCAGGCAGACACTAACAACGGATGCATCAGATTATGCCTGGGGGGCCCACATGGACCTCAAACCAAATGCATCTACATATCAATCAAAAAGAGATGCTAGCAGTTCAAAATGCTCTGACAGCCTTCAAGGACCTACTTCATCCAGGACAACTACTGATAGACAGACAACACCACGGTCATGTGGTATATAAACAAGCAGGGGGGAACACATTCTTACCCCCTTTGCAGACTAGCCATGACTTTGTGGGACACAGCATTGACTTACCAAGTACATCTGCAGGCACAATTCCTGCCAGGAAGGAAAAATACTCTGGCAGATGAACTAAGCAGAAACCTCATGGATCCCCACGAGTGGCACCTGGATCCACAAGTCTTCAGCATGATAACAAAGAAATGGGGATGCCCGGACATAGATCTGTTTGCCTCCCCCACACAACTACCAACTAAAAAGATTCTGCACAAGGATTTATCACAGACAAGCATGGAAAGTGGACGCCCTATCTTTCAGCTGGAAAAATCTGTCAGTATATGCATTTCCCCCTCTGCCTCTCCTCCCCAAGTTACTCCTAAAGGTCAGACAGGAGAAGCCAAAGATGATACTGATTTCCCCAGACTGGCCCCACCAGTACTGGTATCCAATACTAAGGAGCTTGTCTCAATGCCCAGCTTGGACATTACCTCAAATACCTCATCTACTGTCCCAACAAAACAGTCAGATCCTGCACAGCCAACTTAGAACTTTAAACCTGACAGCATGGTGAATAATGTAGTCATACAAAACACACCTCTCAGTAAAGCTGTGATGGATGTCATTTTGGCAGCCAGAAGGCCTAGTACTAGAAAATCTTATGCTGGAAAATGGAAGAGATTCTGTGCTTGGAACCAGGCACAAGGAACTGATACAGCTGTGCCAAATATTCCTCAGATTTTGCAATACTTAACTGAGATGCTGGACAAAGGCCTATCTTTTTCATCTATTAAAATTCATGCCTCTGCCATTTCGGCTCATTACAATACAGAGCCATCAATCTTTTCTCATCCTTTATTAAAGCAGTACCTCAGAGGAGTCAAAAATTTAAGACCTCCAAGGAGATCACCAATGCCTGCATGGGACCTCAACTATGTCTTGGAAAAACTCACCCTGCCTCCTTTTGAGCCAGCTGCTACTGCTGATATGAAGTTTTTATCTTGGAAAACAGCTCTGCTACTAGCAATAACTTCTGCAAGACGAGTTTCAGAGCTACAGGCACTCATGGCTGTGGAACCTTTTATCATTTTTTTATCCAGACAGGGTCTCTCTGAAGACAAAGCCAACATTTATGCCTAAAGTGGTGTCCAGTGTAGCTCTCAGCCAAACTGTTCACCTGCCAACCTTCTGTCCAAATCCACAGAACAAGGGGGAGAGAATTCTGCATTCTTTGGATGTACACAGACAGCTTAGATTCTACTTGGACAGAACCAAAGTTTTCAGAAAGACAGAGCAATTACTAGTGACATATGCTGCAGGATCACAAGGAAAGGCTATCTCAAAGCAGACTATTTCAAAGTGGATAGGCCACTGCATTCATTTCTGCTATGTACACCATGGCAAGCCAGTACCTAAGGGCATTAGGCCACACTCAACCAAAGCTGCAGCCACTTCAGCAGCCTTTCTCAGGGGAGTACCTACCAGGACATTTTAGAGGCTGCTACTTGGAGTTCAGTGCACACCTTTACAAAGCACTATCATTTGCCATTCTACTCTAAATCCAGGGCAGGCTTTGCCACTGTAGTTCTGCAGGACCTCATAGCCGCTCCTAATGCAGTTTAGCTCCTGCCTCCCAACCTTAGCTTTGGGACTCTACCCAAATGTAATGACTGCAACAGTGAAACACGAAGAACATAGTACAGTTGTGTACACTTACCATAAATGTAGATGTTCGAGTGTATTCACTGTTGCAGTCCAGGTTACCCACCCACCATCCCCCCTTCTCTTCTGATAGAACCTATCTTTCCTTCTCTGATTTATACAACCTATGTGGTGTATTTGCTTGTAGATGAATGTAAATTTTATATTGGTGCATGTAATTATATATATATATATATATATATATATATATATATATATATATATATATATATATAAATTGTGGCTACCCTTTTGGGGGGCACCTGACATCTGGGGCAAGAAAAACTAAAGAAAATGGCATCGGCTGCTTCTTTTATACCCCTGACGACCTGACGTCAGGGAGGGGGCAACAGCAGGCAACGCAGGACACAAGACTTTGGAATTCAGGCCGGCTGAGGGCAACCTGCCAGCAGAATTACCCAAATGTAATGACTGCAACAGTGAATACACTCGAACATCTACATTTATGGTAAGTGTACACAACTGTACTGTATCCAGATGGGTTTACTGATCCTACAAATGCATTTTCTAAAATTGGTTAATGCACTACTTGTGCTCTCATTAATAATGTTGCTTCTACTTTTATTGATACTAACATAAATATTTCCATCAGTACCTCTGTCGTCATTTTGGTGCTGTTCTTGGGTAATTTTAAACTGCATGTAACTACAGCTGAATGCAAGAGATGCATGTTTGCTCGACGGATCATTGCTCAAAAATTATACTGTCTCATGACTTGCCTGTGAGTATTTTTTTCTTTTGTTTTGATAAGTAGCTTTTCATGCTGTTTCTTTATTAAAACATGATCTCACTTTTTACTCCTTTTTTTGTGTGTTTATATGGAGTATTTGTTACATTCTGGTTAGTCTAACAGTAAATTTTTGCTGGCGGAATATTCATCCCCACAACTTATTGAAAACATTTACAGTTGTGGTCTGAAGCACTATATCATAAGGCTCTGTTATCAGATGGGGCACGGCAGACACAAGGAATTTTGGGATAGGCACTACAATGCAAGTATGCAGTCACTTCTAGCAAATACAGGGATTTGATTAAAAAAATAGCATTTCATACATGTTTGTATGTACAGATTTTGAAACTGATTATGGGACTGAAGTTTAGTGGGCTTGCTTCGTTTGTTTTTATATGAACTTGCTTTTTACTAATGTGTGTATACTGTTATCAAATGATGTCCTTCCTGTATTGAACTTTTGAGAGTTTTAGTGGTTTGTGTTTTGCGCAGGTCACTCCTTTTAGAGGCTGTGCCTGCATTAGTAAGTAATATAGTGCAAATGACCTCTTTGTTGTCCATTTTTTCTTTTGTTTTCCTGTGTTTAGGCATCACACCTATGCTACTGAGCTTGCGTTTGTTAGAGTATTTAAGAGCAGTGCACTTTTTAAATATGGTTGTGGAGTAGTTCAAATTTCTTTGTGTATATTTTCAAAGTAATAAATATTTCTGCAGTGGTTCCATTTAGGTAAAGATCTGCTGTATCTCTTCTCCAATACCTGCATTAAATCATGAAAAAAAAGATTAATCAACAGTCCTCCATTTTTTTTATTTATGGCATCATAAAACAGAACATCATGATGGATAAAGAGTATATGTGCTGATAAATTTTCATGGATTTAGTGCCAGAATGACCACACATACAAGCTATTTAATGTTTCATCATCATCTTCTTTCGGCTGTTCCCGTTAGGGGTCGCCACAGTGGATCACCTGTTTCCATTTCTTCCTGTCTTCTGCATCTTGCTCTGTCACACCAACCACCTGCATGTCCTCTCTCACCACATTCATAAACCTCATCTTAGGCCTTCCTCTTTTCCTGTTACCTGGTAGCTTCATCCTTAGCATCTTTTTCACAATATACTCAGCACCCCTCCTCAGCACATGTCCAAACCAACGTAATCTTGCCTCTCTGGCTTTGTCTCCAAACCTTCCAACCTGGGCTGACCCACTAATATACTTATTCCTAATCCTGTCCACCCTCGTCACACCCAGTGCAAATCTTAACATCTTTAACTCTGCCACATCCAGCTCAAACTCTTGCCTTTTTGTCAGTGCCACTGTCTCCAACTCATATAACATAGCTGGTCTCACTACCCTCTTGTAGACCGTATACCAAGCTAAATGGTCATCTTTAAAACAATGCAGTGTCTTAATTTGCCTTTCAATTTAATGTACTCTGCCTCTCCTTTATATTGCAAGTACTGCTGATACACTATTGATGATAGTGTTTCCTTAATCCCCAAATGTGTTGTAGTGTACTGGCACACACACCCATTTTGTATTCAGGTTACTGCTTTGATAGCTATGGATCAGAAGTAGCAGAAAAAAATGCCAGATTCAAGTAATCCTAAAAAATGTATTGGATACTGATATCTAAAATATTCAGTTTCTTCTTTAGTTCTTCAAATTTGTGAGACAGAAGCTCTCAAATAATTTACAAGCCCAACGCTGCAACAAAAGTGAGAATCTAGCATGTGAAAACTTCAGAATGCTTTTCAACTTATCACATTTTCACAGAATGCCCAGATTTTAAGTCCTGTTAGTCATAATATTTGTGGTTTTCTAGTAAAACATGGAGGATTAAAGTTATTAAATAATGACAGACATTTGAGTTTCAGGCTTCATATCCATCAAAAAATGTAAATGTGTGTTAATGCAAAATCTGTTATTGCAGCAACTTCCTAAGTCTATAAGAGCAATATTTAAAATTTGTCCCTATTTTGGGACCTTTGCCCCTCCCCACTAATTGTTTTTGGCTCTGTCCAGACCTTGTGCTATGAGGTTGGGAGGTATGGTAATTAGCTAGTTAAAATGCTTTGGGAGCAGAGGCGCCGGATACTGTTGAAGACTGGGGGGGGGGGAGGTGTGAGAGGGGCACTTAGTGATCTAAAAAGGGCAATTTTTTTTAAACTATTTACTACCGCAATATAGATTCTCAGTTGCTTTACACCAGCATGTCATTGAGAAGAGGGATAAACAGGCAAAACCTTGTCACTCTGCCGTTTCCTCATAATCTCTTACAGGTGCTTGGGATACCAGTTGAAACCAGCCATCCTGTGTTACAATAAAGACTTTATCCATCTACGCCAACAAAGCTGGCTTTCTCTGCAAAACTTCAGGATTTTGACACATACTTTTGGACTGTGCACGGGTTTGCAGGTGCTGTGTGCACTCAGTCTCCAAAATTCTGAAACATTACATTGTATCCTAATGAGGTCCATTAATAATATTGTGCTGAAGAGTAAACGATGGCAGCAGATATGTCATATAGGTCCATAATATTCTGAGATGCTAACATATATATTTTGGCAGCTATGTACTGTGAAAAGTCATGACTATTGCAAATGTCCTGAGACTTTAGGACAAAAATATATCCTCTATGAGTTGCATAGAACAATTATTTTACATCTGAAACATCAAAAACAAAGAAACAAATTCTGAATGCATTAACCTTTATTTTGGCATAAAAAGTGATCTCCTGTCTTCTGCACTGGTCATGCGTACTGTCTATCCTGCAAAGTCTTATTTCCATTAAAAGACAATCCCTCTTTGAGCACTTGAAAAGTTGGATACCGTAAGTTTGCATAGGTTTTTCTTTCAACCGAATGTAGAGTGTTTTTCTTCATAAATCGTACCTTGGATATCCATGGATACCTTGGATAGCAGTGGAGCAGGTTTATATTTATGCATTGCCCATGTTGCTGTATTGAAGGATTGCCTATAGATGCACAAGTGCAAAGCAGGCTGAATTTTAGCCTGGTAAAATAGTTTGCATTTCAGCAAAAGTTTAGCCTGCAACATTTTTGGTAAGGAAAAAAAGACAAGAGCATTTAATAGATGGCTATAAGGCGTAATCGGTTTATACATGTACTGACAGATTTTGTAACTTGAACCTGGGTCTCTAGAAACATTGTATGAGAAATTTGTTTCTGTATGTGGGAGAAAATGAAAAAAAAGAAACTGCTTCTGAGATAATGTCATAATTTAGTGCACAGAGACCACCAAAATGGACCGAGTTTATCTTTTGTCATGGATAAATGTCTAAGTGATCATGCATGCTGATGCCACATAATCTTGCACTCCATCACTCTGTCTGTGTTTCTTCCTGTTGTGAGCTGAAAAGCCTGCATTTTCCCCCTTTCATCTAGATTTTATTAGTTCTTCCAAATGCTGTTTTATTTATTCATGGCCAGTTTTCATGAATGAGTCTGATCATCTAACAATGTTATTCTAATCATACAGAAAATCAGATACTTTTGACTAGAAGACTGAATTATGATCAGTTTGCCCTAGTTTAGAAGAAGTTGTTCAGATGTGTTAATCACTTTTTTTGAGGGTGCAGAATTCATTAGAAATATCTTGGAAATATTACAGACATTAAAGCAATTAGTAAGCATTCATCTTTCATATTACTTTGCTTGATTTGACATTTACTTTGCAGTGACGTATATTCAGCCTGTTTTTCTATCATCCAGAAATCAATATTTTTGAATAAATGAGCTATTTCTGCTAAAGTTTACACTTGTGTCTTCATCATTTACTTTTTGTTGCACTATTGATACTGTCCGGTATCTGAATGCATCTGATGTTCATTTTATCAAATATGTTTAAGTCTAAAATGAAGTCCCTAAGGTGTGTCAAGCTGCCGACTGCAGCAAAAGTTCCCGATTCATTTTTCACTCTCCTAAATATAAAATAGAGTCAAGCTCAAGAATATATTAGCACATAACATGCCAAGAAATGACAGCACTATGACATATAGAAATGCGGTGTGCAGTTCAAGATAAAGTATTGCTTTCATGTTTCATTTTCATACTATTATTAGGATAACTTACTTTCCTCATGCCCTTGTGTAGCACACACACAAACACAAATATGCACACATGCACACACACATCCTTAGTTTCCTACCTTACTTCTTTCCCCACCAGATCGTCCTGCAGCAGTAAATCGCTCGCCCTGTACTTCATTCCGTTTTGCAGCCCGCAGCCGATAATCCAGTAATTTCATCCTACAACAGCAGTAAATTGCAAATTTCCCACTCGCTCACATTTGCGTCAGCCGGAAATGCGTGAGCTCCTTCAGCCAGCCAGAAATGCCTTCAGCTCAATTCCGACAGGCTGAAACAAAGAGAAAAAAAAATCGGATGGATCTGCTGCAAAAGTGGGAGGGGGGGTGCCCCTCCTCCTTCGTTCTATGGTTCCGGTGCCCATGTTTGGGAGGGCATTATCATACAAATATTAAGAATTTTGAAGAGGAGAAGCAATTGCAGATCATAGCTATTGTAAAACTTAATTTCTCAAAATGGTCTTGATTCTTAACTTTCACCTCAAAAGGAGGTATACCTTTACCTTTCACACCAGAAGGCCTAACTTTGTCAGGAACCCATTGTGGACTGTGCTGCTATGGCAGACTGTGTTAGAAATTTAGTGTGATGTATGTGGTATGTTCCATCCTCCCCTTCCTACTTGTAATATTGGAACTTTCTGGCCTCCTTTTCCTGTCAGTGCTGTTTAGTTTCAGGTTTTAATTCAGTGTATCAGGTTTGTCAAATTGTTGCCTTTTTATCTGCAATATAGTTATGGAAATGCATCTTTTATGCTTTATATACCTTCACCTGTTCTGAAGTCTGCCTTAAAGTGTATGGATTCCTATCCATGGCTGTCTTGGTGAGTTAAACTATTTGTCTACTTTGTTCTTTCCTACTAAAGGATACTGCCCACTCTGTACAGACCGGGTATCAAGAGGCACGTGCTGCTTGCACAACAATTGGGCCTTGACCTTTCACCAGAGCGTATGTGATGATGTCATGACACTTGTGACTACAGATCTCCAACAATACTTTTTTAAACCTGGGACATTCAGCTGGCCCTGGACATCACTTGGACTGAGGTGTTACATATGTTGTAGCCCACAACAGAGCAATCTAACTTCTTTACAAGAAACTGGGTAGTGTGTGTGCTTGTGTGCTTTTTTGGTGTGTCAACCATATCCATTGTGGAACTTGTGATATGCTGAAAGGTAGTTCCTTGAGACCATTAGATAGGCATAAGAATGATTCACAACTTTTTATTAAGGCAAAACCCAGCCAGACCTTTGCCTGAGCTGTGGTCTTCCTGAGATGAATCCTTCCGACGTCTCATTTAATCCTGTTCCATCAGCATGTCTGTTGTCCCTACATTGTGGAGGGTACTTGTACTTCTTGGTCTGTTCCCTTAAGAAGAATACAAGTAGCAGAGAGAACAACACAACCCACACACTCCTAGACTGGCATCATTTCTTCATGATAAGGTTAGGTGTCTGTGGCAGTTCATAGCTAATCCATTTTGGTGAAAGGTTAAAGCTTTTACATCCTATGTGGCATTTTGCAAAAAAAGTGTGCATATTCCTGATAACTTGCATATATTTGGCATAACACTGTACAAAGCATGTTACCACCATCAGTTCTTGGAGCTAGCTCTTAGAAGGATCAGTTGACCTCCACCCCCAGGTAAAGGAGAACAGGCAATCAGCCAGTCCTTTAACAGCCCAATTCACTGATGAACCCAGACTAACAGCAGGGTTTATAGATGCCAGCTTCTTGCCTTAATAGTGATGGAGATGTCCTTAATGGCATCAGCTGTATCAAAATGAAGGACTGAAAGTTCCAGATGTTTTTGTATACACCTTGTTTTGTTTGTTGAATCAAACTGTAGTTTCTTCTGAGGTCTGTAGTGAAGCTTCATCATAATCACCTGACTAAATTATTAGATAATTTCATTTTTCATTTGCTCATCTTTGGAATCCTGCCATGGGTGACACATTCTTGACTTGCAAAAGGAGCTTGTTTGTTGCATGTGTAGAGTTAAAGGAGTGGTTTGCATTTTGTTCACAAAAAATACACCGAAGCATATATGATATATTTTCACAAGAAAAGACATCTTCCTCCAGTGCTGTTGACCCAGCTGCAAGTAGGTGCCTTGTGCCATTTGCTGGGGGGAGACCAAAGCAGAGTTCCCAGTCAGTGCTGGAGATCAGACTCCATAAACTGAAGTGGAGACTCATAATCATTCAAGAAATAGGCTCCCTACATGAGGTTCAGCTCTTAACAGGATTACAAGCCAGACTGTTTGGGACAATTACATGCCATTTTCTGGGACAACTGTTAGGAAATGCCCTCAGGAGGAAGTGATAAGGCTAGCTGGCTAGTATCAAGGGAGGGGAATGAAAATAAATGAATGAAATATACAGAAACTATGATTAGCAGAAAGGTAGCATAGCACTCAACAAGCTAGATGGTAAGAGCATAGACTGAGACTTTCTTCTCAGCCATACTGTCACCTTGGTGTTTGGTCCTGAGGATATCGCCTACCAGGTAGTCTGCATTACTGCTAACTAAAATGAATATTTAGTCATATTCTGTTGTTGCATCTGACTCGTTTTGCCACCATGCTGAGTTTTGCAACTGTACTTTGTTCACTGTGCTTTAACCTGGATGGAGTGGGTGCCTTACAGCTTCTGCTGTGAAGTTGTCAGGAAGTCTGTAAGGGTGTGGTAATGCACTATGCGCCCATAAAATTAGAGTGCAACCTAATTTTGTGTAGGCTAATTGTTCCTATATGTCATTTACTCAGATTTGCCTCATAAGTAGTGCCTGAATTATGGCTTTAGGCATGTAGTAACTGGTACTGACTGTAATACTGCTTATCTGTTGATTAGTTTTAAGTACAATGAATGGTCCAGGAATTTAAGCAGTACTAATATCACCTGCTTCAAACACAATAACAGTCTGATGTTTGACTATATCTGTGCTATTGCCTGAAGATTTAAATGTCACAAGCGTCCAAGAAATCTTGCTATCCTGTTTTTGCATATGCTTTATATTTAACATGTGAAGTAAGCAGAGTTTAATTTCAAATTACCAGTCTTACCTTCTATCACTTACAAGGTTAAATGTAAGGCTTTTGTTTGAGTCTCTAAATATCCAATCTAAAAAGAAGCTGTTTAAGTATTTTTAGAGCATACTTAAAGAGGGTGTTGCCACAGTAGAGACGCCTAACATGTGTAATGTATGTATTTCTGGTAAATGCAGTCAGGAGAGGCAGAAACATTTAGTTCTTCTGAATCTAAGGCTTTTGTAACATAGACTGCATGTAAGGTTAAGATCACATGGCATACGTCCAGTTTAGTAATTATACCCATTTAAAAAGACACTGTTATTTAATACATCTACACTACAAAGTAGTTGTTCTAAGATTGTTTTCCCCCAAGTGCTGATTGCGGCCAGCATGAGCACTGTAACTCTATGTCCAGTTTACTTTATGTGGAGGTCAGTGTGATTCTGTACACTCTAGTCTTCTGGTTTGGATTCTTGTCATAAGAAAACAATTTTTTTTAACTTTTCTGATTACTAAAAAGAACTAACTATGCATATTTTCTACCAGTCCTTGTCTCTCTTCTCTCTCCTTCACAGATATCTGCTCCCCTTTCTGGTATTTTTGCTTTGCAGCTGTGTTGCTTATTAACCAGTGCTTTCCTGACCTCCACTACCCTTATGAAGGACCACCCTACAGCATGATCCACTGAACTCAACATCTGGTAGACCCTGCTGTACTACATATATGATAGTCTGCTCATATCAGAATCCCAAGTGAGCATCATCCCTTTATGCCATTTTGTATTTCCTTTCACCACAATCCCTGACCTCTACCTCCAGTTTTACTGTTACTTCCCACATCTCCTCAGTCGGCTGTTTACCCACTCTTATCTCTCTACCCCCTTGATTGTACCACTGCATTTCTAATGTCTGTAATTCTTCCAAAATGTACTTTTTCGGCTTCTACACTTTTTCCCTGCCCCTTAAATTCTTGATCTTTGTCATCTGTTGGGCATTGCCTTGATATTGTATACTCTCTGTAAGGGTCAACATAGTTCATATCTTTAACGTGGTACACACAGGAAATCTGTAAGGATGAAAATTGCAAGAATATATCTACTAACTTTAATTTTAGCTGACTGCTACTTAGGTACATCTAACACTGACTTTTGTACTCCCACTGTACCTCTTTGAACTCCCCATATGTTAGTCACTGTTCAACTGCATCTAGTTTTAGGGTTCCCAGCTTCTCAGTACTTGTATTTTACTCATTGGCAAGAATATGCTAGTCATCTCCCTGCAAACAATCTCACCCTTCATGAATTTGCAAGGATTGACACCATAGAAGAGGGACCCTTCTCCCTGATGCCCTAAAATCTCCTGTATCCCAACCTTTCATTGCTGAGATTGCTGTTTGTCTATTTTGTGTATCTGCTAATGAGATGTAGTGAACACAAGTTTGCTGTGTCTTACCGCACCTATGGGCTTCAGAATGCCTGCATAAATTGCTCTGTAAACTGCACATGGCAGTCTGGCAGTTAGTGCAGAGCATTAAGGCTGTGAACTGTTGACAAACTGCTTACTATACTCCAGGGTTTGATTCCTTCAGCCTCCATTTGCCTACTAGATAGCTCTAAGATAGTCACTTAATCAGACAATGCTCCGAGGCAATTGGGAAATTGAGCTAGACATCTTAATGGTCTCCCAAAGTCCATACTTAGTAACTGCCTGTGAATAGTTTCAGCACGGTGTACTTCATTAGAATTATAAATAATCATCTTTAATTTGACATCTGGGTGAAACAATACCAAACTCTCATTCTCATAGTCCCTAAAATATGTCTCAAGCCTTGTATATCCTTGGCAAGAATGGCCATGGCTTGATAATTTACACACGAGATGGACAAGGACTGTAGAGGCCAAGTAGGAGTACCTGTCTGTGTGATGAAACATCTCACCTCATCACTCCACCAAGTAAGGAAGTAAAAGAAAGATCATCCATATGTGTGAAAATCGTACCAAGAGGCAACAAATATGTATTACCACTGTTTGCATTTACTTTAGGCCTAGCTTACCAGAAAGCCTTCTATCCATCTTAGACTGGCTACACCGAAATATAAGATTCAAATTCCTCCTCACTGGTAACTTCAACCTAAATTGGACGAACTGAAGGCAAGGGTCCCTACTGAAAGGTCAGCACTTGTAACACGGACATGCAGGAGAAAAAAAAAACACTGAAAAGGTCAGGGAAGTGCAACTCTCTAACACTGCTCTTCTCCTTTAAACTCATTTTTTTGCAATGGAACAAGCCCCACCCCTGCACCCTCACACCCCCTGATCTTATAGGTACCAACTCTGAGATTGCCATACCTCAAAGAAAGGGAATATTTAGATAAATGCCCATATTGGACTTGCTATATGCAAGTCCATTTTTTTTAGCCATTCAGTCTCAGTTGGGACTTGCTGAAGTGGGTCCCAACATTTCAAATGGTTACCCTGAAGTCATGTGGAAAACAAATACCCGCATACATGGATATGGAATCCAGCCTACCAGGAACAAATTGTAAGTACCCATCCACATGACAGTGAGATTAGACCATTTTCTTTCTGCTTGAGCATCTTTTCTTGAGTATCCAATCAGACATGTTGTTATATCTTAACCTCTGAGTCCATTCCATCATCATTGCCCTGACAGCTGTTGTTGATTGCTTACTGCTGACTCCGTGAAGGCATGACATTTTTTTAATTTCATTATTTAGTCATTTTCCTTCCTGTTTCTAGGATTCTAACTGTCCAGCTGTATACTTCCACAATGTCTACCATCCTTAGCCCGGTCCTTGAGCTGGTTTAAAGCCAGTTATGTTTAAAAGCTTCAAAAAGCCTCACTTTCCTCCCCCATCACCCCTCTTCTGGAAGGAGGGCAGCCTTCTAATTAGAAACACAGTGATTACTGTTTTATTTCTTCCTTTGTTCCTAGATGAAACTTACAAGCAAACGGCTGATGGACCTCAGTGTTTTCCTGGTATTGGTGTTAATATTATTTTTTTTGTATAATTCCATTACCTTATGTTACTCTTCTTAAACTATGGTCTTCGTAAAATAAGAACACCCCATTCCACCTCCTTTCAGCAAAAATATCTTAAGGAATGAGCTATCAGAGTTCTTGCTTAGAAGCAATTTGTATCATTTCCCCCTTTTTTAATAAATCCCACGAGTGCATTCATTGTTCTTTCTGTTGCTTAAAATATCATCTCTTGAAAAGATGGCACTGTCCTTACTGAAAGACAAAATGTCTCTTTACATTGATCAACAAAGTCCTAAAGTCCGGTAGAAAAAAGTGTGCAACTGGCTGTTATCCCTTGTTCACTGGTTTTGTTTCCTGACTTCTAACATAATATGTTCAGATTAGGACATTATGTTGGCACAGCATTTCTTGGGCATATTAGCATCATCTGTATGAGACTGGCTTTGCTACTCTCTTTCTTGAGATTTCATAGGTGTTTGACAGTCAGCCACCATAAACTGTCAACATTCAAATCCATTACATCAGTTCATTGTTTCTCCAGGTCCCATAGGAACAAATAGTGGAGATTTAAAAGGAACACTCTTATCTCCTCCAAATCACTGTTGCCATAGGAATATCTCAATGATCTGTTCTGGGGCCACTGTTTTCTTTTCTTCTGCGTGCTTTTTTGCCTCCCACCTGCTGACCATAATTGTTATCCATCTAGTTTTGAATCCATTTATTCCCTTAACAGTGACACCATGGTTGCTGCTCCAGGCAAAAGCTAACTAGAGGGGAGTCATCATGCAGACAAATATGAAGGCTGGTTTACTCCTGTTGTCCTCCAGTGCCTAAATCACTACTCAAACTCAGTCATGCTTTGCTTGTAGTCTGGCTTTATCCATCCATGCCACAGGGATGGGGAACACTGCTTTTCTCCTGTGCCAGGGATATATGGGAAAACTTTGTTAACACCATTGTTCAATGTTTGAATGATATACATTTGACGTCCTTCAGTATAATCTATGCCGTGGCCTTTGTGGGAAAAAAAGAGATGTTCTGTATAGAGCAATAGCCCTCATTGCTGAAAAAAATCAAGATTATCCTCTTATGGAGTGGGGATATGCCTCTCAACTGGCTAACATATTTTCATTTTTGATCTCTTCGTCATAAATTTGTGGTTTTCTGGCAAACCACAGAGGACTAGGGTCACTAAATAATGGCAGACAATTTGAGAGTAATACTTCATATCCCTCAGACAATGCATGTTAATGCAAAGCTTGTCATTTTAGCAACTTTCCAAGTTTATAAATGCAATATTTCTAATCTGTCCCTGATTTTGATCCTTTGACCCCATTATTTTTGGCTCTGTTCAAAATTCTTGAGAGATACAAGTAGAAAATATGGGCTCATCAGGTTTTCTCTTCTCAAAATTACTCCCGAGATTAGGTCTTCTGATAGAAAAACTTCCTGACTTCAAAGTACTTTGGCTCCCTCCTGTACTAGGGTGCACATTTTACTGATCAAGGTTTTTATATCCATCTTAGGGACAAAGTCCGTAGCATTCAGTACCAGGTTAAGAATGATGTTACACCTGACTGAGGTGTAACTTGTGTTCTTATTACTGTGCAACAATAGAGTGATTCTGATTAAATTGCATTTAACTGATCTAGATAAACTTAGCTGTGTTTCCAACAGGATTGTCATATTTAAGGTATGTCCTGTTAGAGAGGTAAATGATCAATGCCTATCATTTACTACTAGAAAATCCTTACCCTACCAAATAGTTCATCTGAACATAGACAATGCCTGACTTTCAAACTTGACCACTTGAATTCATGCTGATATTTCAGTAGCTTTTGAGCAACTAACAACCCTATCGACAGAGCTTTTCCTTCATCTGCTTCAAGTCCCTCTCCCAGAAGAGAATGTCTTCATTGCTGTAATATCGAGCACGAACATGTCTAACCAAATGTGTCTGGTCCTCACTTCTTTCTTGAAGTCTTCCAAAACAAAAACAAAAAACCCTTTTTTGGACAAAAGTCGCTTGAATTACTAGTTTGCCCAACAACATTGCTTCTTGTAGATGATAACTTACATATTTGTTTGTTCATTAATTTACTTATTTAATTTTTAACCTTGCACATAGGCTGGTCGACACACCATTTCAGCCATGAACTGAGCAAAATTGTAATCACAAGCAATGAAAGTGACATAAAATGAAAGATAATAGACCATTACCACAGAACATCGTAGTATAACTTACAGAGTTTTGCATGGAGTTGCAAATGTATTTATTTGACATTTGTTAACCTGGTTAGTCCAACTGGGCATGAGACCCCTTTTCAGTGGAGACCCAAGAAGAAAAGCTCCAAGTATTACAGTTACAATAGGACATTAAAGTAGATACAGTAGATGATTACATGAGAGAAATATCTAACATGATATGGAAAAATGCAAGGTCAATTTCATTTTTACGGGTGATTACAAGCTAGTTGGAGAGAGAGAAAATGAAAGTACATAGAACAAGTATGTCAAATAGTAAGGTGTAAAGAGATGTCACCGGAATACAGACGTTATGAGGCAGGATAGGAAGATAGTTGTAGGGAGAGAAAGAAGTGTATAGTGAAAAAACAGAATAAAAGAAGAGATTGAGGCTCTTTGATTACTGGCCTGGGGTAAAGATAGGCAGTCACATATTGGTGGCAGAGTGGTGGGATATTAATTGAACTTCAATAGCCTGTGGGTAGTTGTCACTGAAGGTGTGTGTACTCTCAACAGCCACAAGGTAAGCATTCAGAGTTTCATTTTCACAACAGTTTTATTTTTCTTTAGCTTAGTCAGGAAAGCAGACAAAGATCTCCACAGAGGATTATGGTAAGCTGAGAAAGAACCACTTGGCCAACGTGTGCGAGACCAAAGGACTGATGCATGCTAACCGGACTAAAGAGGAAATTATTTCAGTTTTAATTGCAGCTGAACCAGTCTGGTGTTGGAGATGTGTTGTCTTCAGAAACAGGATAGTTCACCTTTTCCTCAAAGTACTTAAAATCCATCTGGAGATGAGACTTGAACTAGAGGCCAAACATTTGGAGACCAAACAGGAGACTGTGGCATTTGGTGGCTGAAGAGAAACTGCAGCGTTTGGAGGCTGAAGAAAAGGTGAAGCAGTGTCAGCATGAACTGTAGACTGGAGAGATGCCAACATTTGGAGGCTGAAGAAAAGGTGAAGTGACATCAGCATGCACTGTGGCATTTGAAGATCGAAGAGAGACTGCGGAATTTGGAGGCTGAAGAAAAGCAGCATCAGCATGAGAGAGAGAGAGAAAAATGCTGACCCTTTGTCAGGTTCATGGAGGTAAGGGGGAAGAGAATAACTGGACCCCAGAAGAAACAAAAGTCAGTAAATTTCTTCCACAGTTTGCAGAGGGGGATGACTTTGATAGTTTTATTCATATATTTGAAAGAGTATGAGCATAATGTTGACCAAGTGCTCTGGGTATGGTTCCTAACCCCCTTACTCCATGGTAAAGCTGTCATGGCTGTTTCTAAATTGTCTGATACTGATTGTTTTAAACTATGATAGAGTAAAACAATGTTTATTAAACTGTTATAAGTTGACACCTGAAGCTTACAGAAAAAAGTTTTGTGAGCAAAGATGCAAAGCAGATTAAAGTGTATGTGATTATGTTGCTGAGTTAAACACTTGTTTTCATAGGTGGGTGTCAGGTTACCATTTTTGAAAGGCTGTCAGACCTTTTGGTGAGGGAACAATGCTTAAATACTGAGGACATGAGAACCTGGTTGGCAGACCGGGACTTTAACTCTGAAGATGAGCTGGGGAGAAAAAGGAATCTCTACTTAGCAAGCAGGCCATCACTGCACAAGAAGTGGATACCCAGTGCTGCACACGGATATAAGGGAACCGTTGGTGAGCAGCCTAAATCACCCCAACAGATTCTGCTAGTTACAGGGAACATCACTAGTTCAAGTACATGACCAGGATCAGGGTTAGATGCTTTAAATGTAACCAGAGGGGCCATGTAGCATATACATGTCCACTGAGGCATCTTGAGGATCAAAAGACGAGGCAGCCAGCAATTGGGAATAACAGCATGCCAGTAGTAAGTTGTCTGGAGACAACAGGGGGTACCAAACCATCACCAGCGTTTGTATCCTATCTTAGTGGATGGAAGACAGGCCACTGCTAAGAGAGAGACCACCTCTGACATAACTATTGTGAAGCCAGCAGTGGTTAAAGAAGAGCAGTACTTGCTTGGGCAGTCCACTCCAATCAGAGTTTTAGGAGCCATCCCATTTAAAATACCTTTGGCCAGAGTTCACCTTGACTGGGAGGGTGGAAAAGGAAGCAACCAGGTAGCTGTGTTTGAGGATATTCCTGCAGATGTCTTGTTAGGGGATGATTTTGATAATGCAGTACCTTGTGTGCATGCATTTACACATAGCCAGGCTTAGAGACTGGAATGTAGGTGTAGGTCTGGTAGGCTGGGGGAGACCCAGACAAGACCCCACACCTGAAGATGAGGCTGGTGATGTGGCTATTTCAGGGAGGGAGGGAGCAACCTTGTAGCAGTCAGCCTGAAAGTCAGCCACAACTGCTGGTAGGTACTGATGTTCCCATGGACAGGGTGATTACAAGGACAGAGGTGAGTAGTAGCACCCAGGCTGACAGTGAGGCTCAAGGAAAAGGGGAGTTTGTATACTAGAACAAAGGGTTACTGTACAGAGAGTGGACTCCTGGGGGGGGGGGGGCTAGAGGGTGAGGTAATACAGCAGTTGATAGTGCCCAGAGCCTAATGTCTAGCACTTCTAGCCCATGACATTCTTTTGAAGGTCATATGGGCATAAAGCATACCAAGAGACGTTTTATGCAGAACTTTTATTGGCCTGGGATTGCAAGGGATATAACAGGGTACTGTAGGACCTGTGAGCAGTCCCAAAAGGTAGGCAAGGCAGGGGACAAGGTCAAAGCACCATTGTTACCTTTACGTATAATTTGAGGAGCATTTCAGAGTGCAGCTATAGATATTGTTGGGCCTCTGAGTACCCCAAGTTCCACAGGGAAGAACTGTGTCCTGGTGGTAGTAGATTATCCTAGTAGATACTCTTAGGTGGTGGCTCTATCCTCCATTGAGGCGGAGAAGGTGGCTACTGCTTTGTTAGAGATTTTCAGCAGACTAGGTTTCCCCGAGAGAAATACTGACTGACAGAGGTGCCAATTCCATATCAGACCTGCTGGCTTGTCTGTGGAAGCATTGTGTGATGAATCACCTAAAGACCACCCCCAGGCTAATATTCTTGTGGAGAAGTTAAACTCTGCGCTAAAAAACATGCTACTGGCATTTGCAGACCAGTTTGAAAGAGTGGGACAAATATTTGCCCCATCTACCGTTTGCATATAGAGAGATACCCCAGGAATCCACAGTTTTTTTCACCGTTTGAGTTGCTGTATGGGCATAGGGTGAGGAGGAACTTCAGATCTGATTCATAATGAGTGGGACGGTGTGGGATAATCCCACAAGGAGTCTGTTGTGGCATGTGTCCTAAACCTCAGGACAAGGCTTATGGGGCTCATGGGCTTGGTCCAGGAAAACCTGGCAAGGAGCCCAACAGCAGAAAAGGGTCTGGTATGACCAGAATGCTGAAGCCCAAGAGTATGCTCTGGGACAACAGGTTATCATGCTCATTCCTGCCAAACAGTAAGCAGGCAGGTTGGGAGAGACTGTTGAAGTGGAAAGGAAGTTCAGTGGCATTAATTATATGGTAAACCTGATAGGAGGCAGGGGCCCAAATTGTACCATGTTAACATGATGAAGCCTTACCATGACAGGGAGGCCCTGGTGCTGAGTATTTGCAGTGGATGGCAGGAGGAGTATGAGGGGGTTCTGGTGACTGATCTCCTCAGTGAGGCTCAGACTGACAATTCTGTGGAAGGGGTAGCAATATCTCAGTGGCTATCCCCTACCTAGATTTGAGAAATCCAAGCAGTTTTGCAGGAGTCTAAGGGCATGTTCACTGGAAAACCTGAGTGCACCCACCTTTTTCAGCACCATGTGGATACAGGACCCCAAAGGCCTATCAAGTAGGCCCTTTATAGGGTGCCTGAGTGAGTTGTACAGACACTGAGGGAGGAGATGCAGGAAATGTTGGAACTGGGGGTAATCAAGGAGTCCAGCAGTCCCTGGGATGCCCCAGTGGTACTGGTACCAAAGAAAGATGGTAGCATCAGATTCTGCATGGACTACAGAAAACTAAACAGTCACACAGAGTCAGATGCTAACCCCATGCCTAGGACAGATGAAACCTTAGAGCAGCTGGGTGAGGCTAAGTATCTAACCACTATTGATCTGACCAAGGGCTACTGGCAGGTGCCCTTGACTCCTGTCACTAGATAAAGGTCAGGCTTTGTGACTCCTTTCAGATTATATGAGCTCATGAAGATGCCCTTTGGGATGTAAAATGCCCCAGCAACCTTCTGGAGGCTGATAGATCGCATCCTAGCAGGAGCAGGTCATTATGCTTTTGCTTACCTGAATGTTATTGCCATCTCCAGCCAGTCCTGGCAACAGCACCTTCAGCATGTCATGGAGGTGCTGGACAGACTGAAAAGAGCAGTATTGACCATTAAGCCCAGTAAGTGTCAGGTGGGTATGACAGAGGTCTCTTACCTAAGACATAGAGTGGGGAACAATAAGATTAGGCCACAACCTGCCAAAGTGGAAGCTATTTAGGAGAGGCCTGCCATGTTGCCAAAAAGCAGGTAAGGGCATTCTTGGGGGGAGAGGGGTACTAGGTTGGGAGGGTGGCTTAATGGTTAAAGTGTTTGCCTTACAAACCCTTTGTGTCTCACAAGGGATAATTGGCTAGGCTTAAAATGGCTTGCAAGGACAGTTAGCCTAGTACTAATCTATGAACCTGTACCAGATCTATGAACCTATACAAAGTTCATTCCCAATTATAGTACAGTAGCTGCTTCCCTCACAGACCTGACAAGAAAAGAACAGGCCAGAGAAGGTAGTGTGGACCCCAGCCTGTGAGCAGGCATTCTGAAAACTTAAAGGGGCTTTGGGAAGACCACCTGTTAGCCAGTCCAGAGTATAGCAGTTAATTTTTGTGCAGGTGGATGCTGAAAACTATGGGATGGAGTCTGTACTCAGCCAGGTTTCCTCATAGGGAGAAGAGGACCCAGTTGTATATCTCAGCCGTAGATTCCAACCCAGGCAGGGATATTATGCAGCTGTATAAAAAATGTCTAGCCATAGTATGGGCACTGCAGAAACTTCAGCTTTATCTGTATGGGAGGAAATTCACTCCGGTTACAGACCACAATCCCTTAACATGGCTACATAGAGACAGCCGACAAAATGACATGTTATTAAGCTTGAGCCTAGGGTTACAAGCATATGACATGACAATACAGCACCATAGTGGGGTTAGCAATGCCAATGCAGATGGACTGTCAAGACAGGGTAAAGGTTAATGTGTTCCCAGACAGGTCTATGTCTCTCAAGCAATGTTTTTCCAGGGTCACTTAAAAATCTAGCTCGAGTCTTCAAAGGGGGGGGAGTTGTGACAATGTGAGGTGTTGCCATCTGTGCTGGGGAGAATAGGGCAGTGTGTGTGCAACATATGCCAGCATAGATAGCTGGAGTTTGGTAAATAATTTTGTCATTTGACTATTACACTAACTTCTACAGATGCTTCTGTTAAAAATGTATCAAGAGTGTTGTTATAACTGATTAAATGTATATGTTTAAACAAAGAATTCTGGAAGAGAAGAGGCCAAGTTTTTGAAACTGTTCTATAATTTTCAAATACTGCAACAGATCTTAGCATATCTCTAAGTGTGTATTTTACCAGAATCAGGTGATCAAATGTGATGTCATTCTATAGCCAGTACTGAGTGGATGGAACTCGCCCAGCATTTTTTTGTTTTCTTTTCTTTGGAACCTAATATACAAAATCTATGACAGTTATCACAGTCAGTCAGTTCAGTGTTAGCTCATCACGTTCAGTTCAGTGTTAGAAGCTCATCACCTTGCTTTGTGGAAGTAAGCATCTCCCCATCTAATCTTGCCTTCCTGCATTGTTAGGTAGGGAACAGTTATTCTTTAGACAGGAAATAACAGTGAGATTAGTTAAGTATAGTTTTTCTGCATCTGTTTGAATATGTTCAACTGTGTTTTTTTTATTTCTCCTGTCATTGAAACTCTGGTGTTTATTGTACTTATAGAAAATGTGAAAAATACTAAATATCTTTTATTATTTATTAGGGGCAAGCCACTTAGGTCCTTAATTTTAAATTATCTTCTGTTTCTCCTTTCTCCCTTTCCACAAAAAAAATTTCTAAGCTTGTTTCCTGCCTTTCCTGTAACTAGTCTAGTCCAGATACATATTTGCTGTAACCAGGACTGTCTGTAAGCTTCTGAGCCCCCAAAGCCTGTCTGTGTTGGAGGGAAGCCTTCTAGCTTATCAGTGGGAGTGGTAAGCACTAGGTAGCCTATTTACCACAAGAGTGGTTTCTGGCCCAGAAATTGTAGTTTATTGGCTGTTTGGGCAGTTCTTCCATCTCTTCCAACTTTCTGGTTTAAAAGCCTACATTTGCACTCATTTTCCCACCTTTCCTGTAACTAGTCTAGTCCAGATACAGATTTGCTGTATCCAGGACTGTTTGTAAGCTTCTGAGCCCCAAAAGCTTTCCTGAGTTGGAGGGAAGCCTTCTAGCTTATCAGTGGGAGTGGTAAGCACTAGGTAGCCTATCTACCACAAGATTCAGGTACAGATTATTAGTTTCAGCACTTGAATTTGCTAATTCATGCTTAGCACTTGTTCAAAACTTGTTGTTAGCACTAAATAAGCTACAAATTACTACAGCACTCAACCATCCTGTTTACCTAGAGGACAACAGTTTTTGCACTTACTTTCCTCACTTGCTTAGAGAAAAACAGCTCTTATACTCACTTTCCTCACTTGTCTAGTGGAAAGTAGTTTTTTATTCAGGCATGTCCAAGGGTCAGCTCCCAGTGTTCTCTCCTGTCTATCTGATGAATCTGGGCATCTTGGGACAATGTAGCAATTGCCTCATGCACACAGATAACCCTCTCCTCCTACCACCCAACACCACAACCTGTGAGAGATGCACTTATCTAGCCAAACTGGAGGTAAAGCTCTCTCCAACCAAGACGGAACTTGACTGTCAAGAGCAGAAGGTAAACACTTGCACCAAACCACACTCATCACATAGCCCCACTTAAACCCACACCACCAAAATCCAAACATAGAAACACAAAAACATTCTCAGAGGCTCTCAGTAATAATCTGCTCAAGCAATAGAGACCTCCAAAGCAGGAACACAAGCAACCTCCACCCACCCAACACAACCCAAATGACACATAGCCCACAGACTCAGTGTGCCAATAAACCACAGGCGATAAGGCAAAACAACGTACCCAACACACTAGTCACAGGTGAGACTATAGTCAGGCGCACTGATGTCCCACTCACCAGGTAAAACAAGGAGAAGGTTACTGTCGGGTGCCAGGATCTCCCACATAACCCACACACTCAGGTCACTCCACAACAAGTACAAATATGACTCTGTCATTGTCCATGTTGTTGTGACCGACCTGAGACGTACCTCCCTGGACTACATGAAAAGAGACATGAAAGAGCTCTCCAATTTTTTAGCCCAGGCAGGTATGCCCCTAGCCCTGAGCAGCATCCTGCCATCGCCCAGAATGATACCACAGTACAAGGACAAAATGACTGACTTCAACAATTGGCTAAGCTTCTGGTGTCATTCTAAGGGGATCCAGTATCTGTCTGCCTGGGACAACATGGTTGACAGACCACGATACTTTGCCAAAGATGGCCTGCACCTGTCACCCCTGGGATTCCGGATACTGGCTAAGGGTCTTGCCACCCCTATAGTGCCTTTTTTAAGCAAGGTTCAAATGACAAATTCACCACCATAACAAGAACAGGCAAGCAAAAACTGAGGACAATGCTACTCAATGCTAGAAGTTTAAATCTCAAAATACACTCACTCGAGGCACTCCTTAAAATGGAGAACATCAATATCTGTGCAGTGACTGAGACCTTGTTCAAGGCTCTAGAGAGCACCCCTGCATTACCAGGCTATAACTCTTACCACACATTTTTTGGCCATCTAACCTGAACCAGAACACCAAAGGCAGTGGTGTGTCCATATTCACTAAGGATATCCACACCTCCAGGCTAGTTGCGCAGCATAATGCATCCAAGGTTATCCAAGTGCAACTAACTCTGGGCAAAACTGCAATCCAAATTGTAGCTTGCTACAGATCCCCCACCATGCCCCAGGATTCCCCACTCCTCTTTTCTTGATATCCTGGAAAATATTAGGGTTCAACCAAACACCCTAATAATGTGTGATTTCAACTATCCCACCATTAACTGGGAAAATTACACATGTACCAACTCCTTCGCTCAACGCTTTCTGGAATTCATAAATTTCAATGCCCTGGATCAACTTATCCACACCCCCACCAGGGGCAACAATATCCTAGACCTAGTCATTACCAACATGAGTGACCGGTGTTCCACACCGGAAGTCAACTCTTCGTTGGTCAGATCCGACCATAATCTAATCACCCTAAATATCCACATCCCGCTCCCACCCACCATTAAGGAAACCATGGTAAAAAATTTCTCCAAAGCCAAATTCATGCTTCTTAAGACAGAAGTGGCAAACTTCATGACACCCATGCAGATGGGCAGTACAGTTACAACTGCTGAATCCTACACAAATGCACTCTATAAGCACTTACACAAGTGCATGGATTGTGCTATCCCAAACAGAACCAAGATGCTATCCTCCATAAAAAAGGAAGCCAATGTGGTGGACCCCTGCCATAAACAAACTCTACAACAGAAGGAAGAAACTGTTGCAAAAGAAAGTAAAATCCCATGAGTGGAGAAGCTTGCTGATCAGCCTCAGTAATAAGCTGAGATCCCTTATAAGATCCTCCAAAGCTAGCTATGAAAACAAAATCACCACCCATTCTAAGGGCAACCACAAAGCATTCTATAGCTATGTCAAGAATCTCAATGGCAATACCCAGATCTGCTCTGAGTTGCAGCACAAAAAAAAATTACAGAACCAGCTGATATTGCCAACATCCTGGGAAATCGGTTCAGTGCTTACTTTACCCTCCTCTCACCCCCTAAAGGGTCCATATCTATACAGGAAGAATGCAGAGTCCCTGTAATCACATCTATGCAGGTAAAATCTGCACTCTCTAAAACAAAAAACACAGCATCCATGGGACCGGACAACATCCCAGGCTGCATTTTACATGAACTTCAGAATGAACTGGCTCCCCACCTAAGCACCATGTTCAATCATAGTCTCACATCAGGTTTTGTGCCCACTGAATGGTGCATAGCAACAGTTATCCCACTCCACAAAGGGAGAGCCACCACTGTTCCTGGGAACTATCGCCCTATTAGCCTGACGAGCCTGGTCTGCAAGGCCATGGAACGTATCATCATGGAACTCATAAACAAAGACATTAGTAACCTCCAAACTCTGGACCCCACCCAGTTCAGGTTTGTGAAAGGCAGATCATGCCTCCTGAACCTAATCAACTTCTTTGAGACATTCACCAAAGCTGTAGACAAGGGTAAAGTGGTTCTCACAGCCTATCTTCACCTCGCCAAGGCTTTCAACATCATCCCCCATTCTGGAATTATAGCTAAACTCACTAAATTAGGTATAAATCCCTACGTCACAAGATGGGTTGCCAACTGGCTCACTGACAGAACCCACACTGTAAAAGTTGCAGACTCCAAATCTGACTTCAAACCAGTGATAAGTGGAGTACCACAGGGTTCAGTCCTGGGACCTCACCTGCTTGGTATCTACTTCTCTGAAGTACAGGCTAACACAGAAGGCCTCTGGCTAATGAAGTTCACAGACGACTGCAAACTAGGAGCTGTAGTCGAGTCCCCAAATGACTGCAAACTAGGAGCTGTAGTCGAATCCCCAAATGATGTGGCCATCCTACAGAAGGGCCTCACTGAGACAGATGCCTGGAGCATGACCTCAAGCTCAATGCCAAAAAGTGCATTGTCATCCCCTCTGTTAAAAACTCTGTACCCATGAACTACTGCATAAACAGCAGTCTACTTAATGCCGAATGTGTGGTAAGAGACCTTGGGACCCAGGTGGACAGTAGTCTCCCCTTTGATAATCACATCGCCACAGTAGTCAGAAAATCCTTCTATGTGGCACACCTCATCACAAAAGGGTTCTCATCCAGAAAAAAAAAGGTCATTGTTCCCCTCTACTCGGCACTCATTAGACCCATTATAAGAGTACAATGCCCCTTTTGGAATGTACCTCACAAGACATCTGCAGCAGCTGGTAAGGCCACAGAAGTACCTCACAAAGAGGATTACTGGCCTCAAACAGATGCCCTACATTGACCATCTCAAAAAACTCCAGCTTTACTCTGTAGCATATCTCCTACTCCGAGGAGATCTCTGCCTAACATATAAAGCTATGTTAAACCCAGAGCTGTTGGACATGCTACACCTAAAGAAATCCCAATCCCTCTGAGGTACACGCTCTAGGGACCTAAACCTTGTCACCACAATAAACAGAACATGCTGGAGGGATAGATTCCTGTCCCAGAGACTTCCTATACTCTGGAACAAGCTACCCATCTATGTCAAGCAAAGTTCCTCATTAGCACTCTTCAAGAAACATTTTGATGAGTGGATGGGAAATAGGAAATATACCCTGGGGATCACTTCTGTGGCTCTGCTGTACATGGGCACAGGAAATTAACTTTCTTGGGTGGCATAAACCAGGCAACCTTGTTGGCTAGGCTTATTTAGGCTCTTGGGCTGATAGCCTAGTACCTACTTATGAACCTATTATTAAATATTTTTATACCTTTCATTGTGGCTGTTTTTTTATAGAATACTTCTAACTTCTTGCGAGTACTTGTACTTATTTTAGTGACAATGTGGCCACTCTGAAAAGTCTTGCTGCTTTGGTTACACTCTACCATTTATATTAGTATTGATTTTACTCGGTATAATTGGATACCCTTGTAAGAGCCTGAGAGTAGTAGACTAGTGGCAGCATAGTTACTTTATAGCCTAAGCAGAAGGGGTACAGCTAGTAAATTTGTACCAGCCTTTCCCAGGAGGGTGTGAGTGTGTGTGTGTGTGTGTGTGTGTGTGTGTGTGTGTGTGTGTGTGTGTGTGTGTGTGAAAACCAAATACCCAGGTGTGCGTGTGTCAGCTACTTGGAACTGGACACAGTGCTCCAAAGTGAGTCGTGTTTGGGATCTGAAAAGACAGAGAGTCCAGTCCCAAATCTGGATTGTCTTCTCTGTGTGCGCTTGGGGGAAATTGTGTCTGACAGAGAGCTGTATTTGAAAATACTGCATAAATCCATTCCTATTTTTAATGACCGTCTCTCACCAGTGTCAGTGGTGAGGATTGAGGTTCCTTGATTACTGGCCTGGGGTAGAGAGGCTATCGCAGGTACCATTTACAATTGTCAAGAAGAGGAGAAAGATCTGTTTACAAAGTTAATCACAATAAAGTCTTTTAGGAGACATTGTAATAGTACTGAGGGAGTGAGTTATCATTGTGGCAGATGCAGCAAGTAGGTCTGTTCTCAACTCCTACCATCTGATGACTTGTTTGCTCCACTGACTGCAGGGACCCTAACAGCTCACCTAAAGTTCTTACTCCTAGATCAATAAGTAACTGTGCCTGCTCCAAAGTGAGTCGTGTTTGGGATCTGAAAAGACAGAGAGTCCAGTCCCAAATCTGGATTGTCTTCTCTGTGTCTGCAACAATAGTTCTAGTATTCTTGCCTAACTTAGGAGGAATGAAGTAATTCCTCACAAAGTTTATCTTCTATACTGATGCCTCCCCAAACACTTGGCCCTACTCCGTTTGGATTTGTCAAATGGAGATCATGCCTGTTAAACCTGGTGGACTTCTTTGAGACAGTCATCAAGGCCCTAGACGAGGGGAAATCTGTGCATACAGTTACCTAGGCTTGGCCAAGGCATTTGACACCATCTCCCACTCAGGCATCATTGACAAACTCACCCAGCTAGGTATCAACCCTTATATTGTTAGATGGGTCGCTAACTGGCTCACTGACAGTACCCACATAGTCAAAATAGGGGAATCCACCTCCTATAGCAGACCTGTAAACAGGAATCAATCCTGCGACCTCTAGTGTTCAGAATCTATTTCTCCTAAGTACAAGCAAAAACTAAAGGTCTGTGGCTAACAGTTTGCTGATGACTGCAAACTGGGAGCAGTCATATAATCCCCAAATGATGTCAACATCCTACAAAAGGGCCTTACACAAGCAAATGATTGGTGTCAAAGTCATGGCCTTAAACTCAATGCAAAAACTGTATTATCCTTTTCGGTAAGAGTGATGTTCCTGCTAAACTACCACATCAATAACAACATCTTAAGTAAGCACACAGGTTTGAGAAACCTGGGCACAGAGGTTGACAGCAAGCTTACCTTAGACCACCATGTCTCCACAGTGGTAAGAAGGGCATTCTATCTTGCTCATCTCATAAGTAGGGGCATTGCTTCTGGAAAAAAGAAGTTATAACCTCCCTGTACTCTTCCCTCATCAGGCCAATAATTGAGTACAATGCCCCTTTTGGTAGGTACCTTTCCAAGCACCTGCAGCAATTGGAGAGACCACAAAGGGTCCTCACAAGGAAAATTCAAGGTCTTCAGCATCTGTCCTACGTGGATCACCTGAAATCACTGTCATGTTATTCTGTTTCATACAGACTACTCAGATGTGATCTCTGCCTTGCATACAAGGCAATGTCTGACCCTGCTGTACTGGAAATGCTGCATATCCCTAAGTCAAATGGTACACAGGTTACTCACTCTAAAGACCTTAACCTGGTATGTGACATTAATAGAACCTGCTGGAGGGACAGATTTGTCTCCCAGAGGTTTTCACACCTTTGGAACCAGATTCCCACTTCATGTCAAACAGAGAACCTCATTGGTCCTCTTGAAACGCAGTCCGGAAGATTTGATGGGTAACCATAAATTTACCCTGGGAGTTCCACCTGTATCACTCTTGGACAGGTGCAATAGGTGCTGATCGTGGAAGTAAGGGTAGAACTTGGATAGCCTTGTAAAGGCCCTATGGCCATTAGCCTAGCAACTTCCTTGAATCCTATGATCCTCTGTTGTGCCACCGCATGCTCTATGTTGACCTTGTTTTATGTCTCAGGCTTAGGATAAGTTATGTGATTTCTTAATTATAGTTTTTATTTTATCAAATGATAAATCCATGAGGCCTTTTTATCAATGTGGCCCGTGAGTACTGTCTGCTTAAGTGACTTAGAGTTGCACATTAAGCAGGTGGAGGCTGTGTGCATCAAACATAAGACTGCAGGAAGAAGTTCATAGCCTTTATACTTGTATACTATTTGTGCCAACTTCAGTGTTGAGACTGTCATGTGCAGATAATGGCTATCCTGTATTATTCAGTGAAGTTTGTCCCTAGGCCACCCATAAAAAAGGGCTTTGCTCATCTTGGCTAACTTGGTCATAGTTACTAAAATGCAGTAAGTCTTTAATTCCACATGAATGACGATTGCTACATATAGCATCACAAACACTTCAAAGACTACAGACTTTGAGTTTGTACATTTCTTTAATGCATCTGATAAATATTCATGCTGCATGTAGCAAGTTAAATTGGTTAATAAGATATTTATTTTGTCTTCTGCTTCCAGAGTGGAAGTCTAGAACATTATACTTGAGATCTATGCCTTTCTCACCAGACTAAGCTTGTCTCCACTTCATTGTGCTGTACCTTTCTTCTTGCTCCAACAAGATCCAATTCGTATATAAAATCCCATGTCCATCTGATCCATTTCACTGAACTACAACCTTATGTACCAGGATCTAGCAGCTGTAGCAGGTTTTCTGCAGTAATTATTCCTCCCTACCTACTGCTTCATATTGCAGGCTTGTCCATCCATTCCCATAAACACTGATGAACTCTTTTCATTGTTTTCCTTTAATCTTTCTCTCTTTACTTTTCATTCCCACCCACCCACTCCCGTCCCCAGTACAAAGATATTTCCAACCTTAAATTTATCCTTTTAGGTATTTCATTCTAACTTCCTCTAAAACTTCATTCCTTTTCTTTACTCACTGTTGTTACCCTTTGCCAAAGTTATCATTTTGTTTATGCTAAGATTCAACATCTCGCCTTGCTGCCATGTCTCCCCTTCCTGCTTTTAACAGAGATGTCTCACCCACCTGCTTAAAAGCAGTAACTGAACATTTTCTTCTTCCATGCATCTTTTCTATTCTCATCCAATCTCTACCAGGACAAACATTTGGGGCATCTCCTTACCATAAATTTCCTCCTATTCTATTCCTTCACACACTTGTCCAAGATGTACCAAGCCTTTATACATTCCTAAACCATGTGTACACTTCCTGTTCTACACCTCCACATCTCCAACAGTGACCTCCTCTTACTTTCCATGTTCTGTGTAACTGTAGCGGGGTCCTGGACCACCTGTGCTTCCATCTCGTATAGTGACCCCAAACTGCTGGTATGGTTTTTGACCTAGCTGCTGTTCTCAAAATCCCACCATTTTATCTTAGATGACTATATCCCCCTCCATTATGCCCTACCTGTATCTCAGCCTTTCCACTGCCTGGTTTTGCTTACTAAAATTAAATCTTATATAAATCCTTCACATACTTAGTCTTCACGTTTCTTCTCCATTTCCCCTTTGTTCTCCCTAGCTATTCTATCATCCTCAATTGTTTTTAATGCACCCTAAATAAGCAGGTCTTCACCATGGTGTTTGTGTTCAAATTGTAAGTATCCTAGTCTGAAAACAAAATAACTCCTTATACTTGGCCAACTTCATAAATATTCTGCTTCCTACCATCTTCTCTCTGTCTAAGAAAAGCATTAGTTCAACTCATGCCCTTTTCTTTCCATTCCTCCAATTCACAATCCTCCCTTCAATTCTTATTTATCAAATTCGTCATATTGATCTAGGAACATCAAACAGTACAAAGATAGGAAGGTTAGTTTCATGACTAAATATGCCAATGATAAGAAGTTATGTCAGATACCATCAGATGTAACTGACACGTTCTAATCATAGATCCAGCCACAGCTAACATAGTAGGGACTGCACTGATCTTTATATATAAAACAATCTGAATTTAAAACATTTATGTAAAAACAAGTGTATTAAACAAGATAAGAGCTTGAGATTTGGCACTTTCCCCTACAAGCAATGTAATATGTGTAGAGCTATAGCTGTAACTCAACTTTATAATCATCCCACTTTGAATTTTAAATTTTTCCCCAGATTCCATGCTACCTGTGAGAGTAGTAATCTAGTATATCTAGCCAAATGCAACTGCTGTGTTTTTATGTTGGCAAACTTCCAGAAGACTGAGATATAGAATTTACAATCACTTATATGATATCAGGAATTTTAGTACACAAAATGCCTTGTCTAAACATATCACTGAATTTAATAACAACTTTAGTTTTAAGGTGTTACAACTGGTACTTGAGACTCCGAGGGGAGATAATGGGAATAACTATTTGGAATCTGTTGAACTTAAATGGATATTCATGCTACGAGCGCACATATATCCAGGGCTTAATAGTTATGTGAGCATTAGACCTGTGTTAGAGACACGGACCTTTAAGAAAGTGTCTTGCATAATAATCATTTACATAGTAATTGTTTAATGATGTGTTTGAGTTTTAATTTATATTAATTGGTTTTAATTAGTGTTTTGTGATGCTATTTAAACTGAGTGCTTTATTTTCTATTGAGATCTGATGAAGCATTGTTATTCCACGTGAAAGCGCTTATCCATTTGTTTTACCATTGGAATAAACTGGATTTTAGAGCCTTGGTGGTCCTACCCTTTTCATTTTACTTCATTTTTGGCTGTCTTCTAGGACTGGACTTAGTGAACACCTTTGTTGTTTTTATCTTCTCTCTGTCTAAGAAAAGCACCAGTTCAACTCCTGCCCTTTTCTTTCCAGTTATCCAATTCACAATCCTCCCTTCAATTCTTATTTCTGAATTGTTACAGACATACCTATTAAATGTCTCCCTAAGGGATGCACCATAAACACACCACATTCTTCAGCACTTTGCCTAAATCTTGAAGTGCTTAGCCCACCACTGTTTCCTGTTTTGCTTTCTCTTCAACCTCAAGATAGTTCTTCAACAAACATGAGGTAGATGCAGCTACAGCACATAACTGGAAATCTGGTAACTCTGTCCCATATCTGTGTCCAAGTTGTATTCTTTTTTTTTGTCCACTGTCCTACAGCCTTTACTGCTCTATACAAATGTATCCCACAGGCCTGGATCTTTTTGAGCCACCTGTCTTTCTCACCCATTGGTAATTGCCTAAACAGCTTTAAAATCCTTATATGTATTCAATATGTAAAAGTTCTATTTTCTGTTGGAGCTTTTCTCCTCGGGCCTCCACTGAAAATGGGCATTTGTAGCCCAGACAAACCCGGTCAACAAATATAAAATAAAATAAATACATTTGTATTGTTGATTTTTCCCACCATCATACTAACCTCCTGCATCCATCTGTACAGTAAATTAGATATCTGCTTTAAAAATTCAGAATAATTAGCCTATACCAGTTTGCTGTGCTCTCTTCCCACATGTATACCTAAATATTTAACCCCCTCCTTCCTTCCAGGTAGTTCTTTCTCTAATCCTCCCTACTACTTTCCCTCCACTTAACTGTACTTTGTCCCAAATACATTTCAAGCCAGAGATCAACTTAAAATCTTCAGGTATCCCATACTCCCTGCACTACCAAGTCCAACCTGTTGCCTGTACATGCAGTAATCTGCAAATATCCTGAACGTCATCCGTCTACAGGGAGATGAATCCAGAAAGACCCTCACTTTCTGTGGTAGTACCAAGAGTCTCACCTTAGGTGAATTGTGTAAGGCTTTAATTCCTGTTTTAAATTTGACTTCCACACCAATTTCTTAAAACAATTTAAACAAAAAGGGTCACTCTAATTACTGAAACCTTTCCTGATATCAAAAAAATATATCACTCCTGCCTCGTCCCACTGTTCTTTCTCTACTTTCCCATTCAGTTTCCTACCCTGCCACCTACTTTCCTCTGCTGTGTCTGCCACCATGTCTACTCTAGTCAGCCAACTTTACCTATACAACATATGGTAGAATTCCCATATAGCCTCATTATTGCATTCTCTGTCCACAGGGGTCTCTCTTGCACTTCCCCTTAACCCTGGAATGAAGCTCTTCAGTCTCCTTTCCTTCAGTTTGATTGCTAAACATTTCCCAGATTTTTCCCAATTTATTTATCCCATCAAAAGGCTTGCCCACTCATTATACTCATTTACATTATAGTGATTTCCGTTTCTCCAGTACATGCTATTAACTTGTCCATCTTCCTGTATCTGTCCTCCTTTAGCCTTTATCCTCTCTCTCTCTATTTTTATAGTGCATTTTTACTGCATCCCACCATTTGTTACTTCTCTTCCCATTTTAAGAAAGAAATCCTCAGTTATTTCTCTGCCCTCTTCCTTTCTGACCCTGATACACCCTACAACATGGCTTCCACCTCCACTATCTAGCCTTATCTGTCTGATACATACATGATCTGGTACCTTTCTCAATACACTGCATACTAGTCTCTCCTCTAATCAAAAAGCTGTCCAACCTGCTTGCTTACAGATGAGGGCCCCTCGTAAATGTGGACTCCATTTCTTGTAGCACACATCCTGCCAGCCTTTTCCCTGTTCCTATTTGCTCACTCTCTCTATAGCACTTTCCTTCATCTCCTGTTTCCCATACTTACAATCTAACTCTGGGCAGAGAATAACAATAAAATCTCTGGCTGTTAGCTCCCTGTCAAACTGCGATGTCTCATGCTGCCACACTTTGTAAAATTCTTTAAAAAAAGATTGGATTATCTTCATTTGGCATCTAGATGCATTGCAACTTTCACCTCTTCTGCCTCACCTTACTTAGTCTGTACAATTATCCATCTGCCATCAATTTAAACCTAAAGTAATGTTTATCTCTTTTCTTTCCATCATCGATGCATTTCTCTTCCTTCTCCCGGGACTGTATTCCATCCTACCACCTGCTAGAACTACTATCTTCAGAGCTTCATTCTTCCTTGGGTTAATTTGTTGCAGCATGGTAATATCCCCCTCCTTCCCTAATTAATTTACTCAAGATTTTGCATCTCTTCACCAAGTTACATACCCTGCCCACATTCCATGAAATGATACTTAGCTTGATTTCCTGAACTTCTCCCTACCTGAACTCTGCCTGTTGGCTCCACTCCTATCTTCCTTGCTCTGGCTGGATCAAGATGAACTCCTTGGCCTACCACAGATCTGTTCCTGGCTGTTAGAGCTGCAGTGCTGCCCTGAGTGTGTCACACCAGCTGCTCACAGAGATCCCACATTCAGAAGCAGTCTGTTAATTTCTCCCACACATTCCTGTGGTATGTCCTATGCTTGACTTATTCCGACAATGTTTTGTGATCTCAGCATTTGAATATCCTCCTAAGTAAAAGAGCAACATTCACCCCATATATACCCTCAAATAATGGAGCATGTGAATATTCTCCTAAGTAAAAGAGCAACATTCACCCCATATATACCCTCCAACAACGGAAACAACACATATTTCACATATCTCTCTAAAGAATAAAAGAACAGATCTGGTACATTGCTGCACGTCATCAGTTTTTCATCTTATGCAGTTATATAGCTATCAAAATTATAAGCTACAGTTGCTTTAATAGCCCCCAGTAAAAGATAATATAAGGAACATTTCAGGCACATTATCTTCTGATGTACCAAAAGTCCACCTTTTGTTTCAGATTCCAAATATTAACTTCAGCTTGATATTTATCATACTTTATTAGTGGCTGTGACTCCCCTTAAAGAAAAGAAAGGTCAGTAAAACAAGTTCTGCTAAGCCATTCTTTTCCATAATACACTCAGTCCATAATGCAGTGAAGGATCGCAGCCTCTCCCCATCCATGTAAAATAACACATCCGCCAAATGGGGCACCCCTTTTTAAACTGAAAGTCTGCCATGGTACATCTTCTTTACTGTACAGTTATTGATCAGTTGGCCTAGTATTCCTCCTCCTTTATTTGTTTTCAAGACCATCTATTTTTGAAGTAAGCATCTTCATCTCTGCTTGTAAATGTATTTATTGACATAGCACATACCTCCTCCTCCTAAAGTTAAGGGGGTTGATACTGCTGCTTCCCTCTCTCTCTACACAGAGACATCCTGTGCTGTCCAGTCCCACAGAGTACTGCAGCAGTACTGTTCCTCCCTACTGTATTCAGCCCCACCTGCCACATCAAAGGTTCACTCCTGTGGCTGCTCACTAGTACATTCTGTATTTCTATGCCTCTCCTTTCGCTCTTTAATAAGGACCCGTCAGCTGTCCTCTGGAGTGCCTTCCTTGCTGGTGCTTGAACTTAAGACATTGGCCCATCTTGTGGGAGTATGCTCCTCCCTGCTTCTATGGCCTTTGTTTCAATGGGCTATAAACTGAAGCAGCACCATCTTTGCAACCACTCCAGCTTCATATATACTTTTCTGTTTGTCGCAGCACCACTTTGCTCCCTTCCCTTTTCTTCATGCATCTGTTTAACCAGACCACTGGGTCCTTCTTTCTGTTGATGATCTTGGATTTTGGTAGGGAGGTCTTTGATAAACTTTGCTTTCTCACGTTATCCCTCCTCCTCCACCTGTTGGCTGACCATTCCATTTCCTGGGTTGCTGATTGACTTTCTCATTCACTTCTGCCTCTCTGACACCTTGCTGCAGGGCAGATACTGGGATTGTGGCTGCAGTCTTCAGCTGATACTTTAATTTCCATGCCTCAGATGCGGAACCACTTTCTTCCTCCTCCTCCTCCACCCTTGTACGATCACCATCAGTGCCACTGGCTAAGTAATCATATCAAGCACCATCTTTTTTTCAGCTCCCTATGTACCTCCCCATATGCTGTTCATTTTTTAAAGAGTTTTGTAATAGTCCTATTAAATCCTTGATTTAAACTCTTCCAGTTTTATGCTATGCAGCAGGTAAGCATTATTTAACAGTCAGTATTGTGCTGTGTAAGAATGTAGGTTGTAGATCATCTGGCATGCTTTAAGTGCATTAGGTCACTTTCTTCCAAACAAGTAGATTCTGTTTCTCCCAGTAAAGCCATGCAGGTCCGAATCAGCCAGCTTTTTGGATGCACAGTTCTGTCTGATGTTCCCTCTTCTTTTTCTGTTTTTGAGGTCAGTCTGGCCATCTCATCTTTTAACTGATGAACTTGTTGCCCTTGGGTTTTCATACTGCCTTTTTGCAGATTCAGCTTGTCCTGCATGTGGTTCATATCTGATTCAATGGATGCTAGCATCTCCTGTTGATTACTCTCCATTTTCAGGTGACAGCCTGCAGTATTTTGAGCATTTTCTCCATCGTTGCCCTCCACAGATGGATTACTCATGGGTTCAGCACTGTCCTTAGGAGCACCATCTTTTCCACTAACCCATTCCTTGCTGCCTCAGTTCCTCTTCCTGGCTTCATATCACCTGTATATGTCCAATATGGATCAGGGGAGCTTACATTTTTTTCTCTGTTACTTTACATTTTAAATGTCTGGAACTCATACCTAATGCAATAGATGTAGTTGTCAGATTGTGACTGTTTTTGTACCATCCCCTCCCAAAATTCAATGCTAGCCATTATGAATGAGGCCCTTTTCTTAAAGCACAGAGCTAAAAAATAAAAAAGGAAAGAAAAAAAAAGAATAAAGTAACAGAACACTGATGTGACTTTAGTAACGCATCAGGGGCTTTAGTCAGACGAAAGCAAAAACCTCAGTACTGTAGGGACACCTTTTCAATAAGCTGACGATGTGTAAGGCTCACATCCTCATTCACATTATTTTTGCTGTTCAAAAACGTTACCACTGGATAATAGTTTAACTGAGTAGCACTTCAGTCAGATGCACTGAAATGTTTATCTTCATATGAATATAGTCTTTGAATGTTTTTTGAAAACTGGGGACTCCCTTCTGTTATCTTGCTGCTTTATACAGACGGTGCAGTGGTGCAAGAGTTAATGTTGTTGCCTCAGAGCAAGAGGTTCTCTGGTTCGATTCTCGGCTGGGGTGCTTTCTGTGCAGAGTCTGCATGTCCTCCCTGCATTCTTTTGGGTTTTCTCCAGATACTCCAGTTTCCTCCCACATTACAAAAACATGCATCTGGAGCATTTCTCCCCGTGCCTCCGCTGAAAATTGGTTGATTCCAAGTCTGAGTTTTCCAGTTAATAAATTTTAAATAAATAAAAATGTGGTGGTTGTGAACTAAGCCAGCAGCAAGGCACACATTATTAAATGGCACTGTGAGTACTGAATCACATACCTGAAACCTCACGGCTCTTTAGTTCTCTGATGGAGTGAATTCTTAAGCTGAACATTTGCTGCTTCCTGTTACTTGACAAAGGGGGAAAGCATCCTTTATTCTGTCACTGAATAAGAAAAGCTAAGACTTGATTGACTTCAAAAACAATATTTGCAAATTCTTGGAAGTACGTATAGTAATTTCTGTGCTTCTTAATTCCACTGCAAGTTTGTGACCACAGCTAGTAACTGCTTTGACTGTGTTTCTATTGTAGTTATAGGTTTGTTTTGATAATGAGTGGGTTGGATGGATTATTTTCCAGCCTAGAAGAGGGCTAGTCTTACATGGTGGTTTTGGTAAAAAATTTAGCAGTGGACACAGTTGCAACTCTGCTTTTGTGTTTTGGGAGTATTCAATCTAGAACCTCCCATGTGTGGAAGAATATTACTTTCCTTACTTTTCTAGAGGCAGTCCTAATACAGCGTGGTTATTTTCTGGACTTCTCATCCTAGTTGGGTTCTTGTGCATCATAGGAATGCTGTTATTAAAGTAGTATCATTCAGAGTGATATTTCAATTTTGCAGTTCATTTGCAAGCAAAAAGTCAATTTCAGTCCCTTTTTGTCTGAAACATTTTCATTAGGACTGTATAAAAATTGCCATGCTTATTGGGCTTTCTCAGGCTTTGTGAGAGCCCTATGGCTCATTCACTCCTGAACAGGAATTTTGATTAGTCCTTCATTCCCCCATGAGAGTCTGGTGGAAGGGAGCAGGCCTGCTTGCTGGTCCTGTGCAGTGGTCTACCCTTTACCTCTGGGGAACACCCCGTTCTCCCTCTGAAGATCTTCCAAGATGCACTATTGCTGTCATCTTAGGAGAAAACTTATCTCCATAGGTAGAGAGCCTTTTGGCTTACAGTGCAATGCACTGTGACAGTGAGAGGCTCAGTAGGCAGTCTCTGCTGGGTGTAACATCTAGTTGTCCCACTAGAGCCAGAATCACATCCCTCACCCCCACCTCCACCTGGCGGATGGGTGAGCTGGCAGCAGCCTCTCACTCCTGTCTTCTCTGGCCAATTCCTACAGGCACCCAATCTGCTAAGTGAGCTCAAGTCACCCATGGCGTGGTCAGAGCTTTATTCCTTTGTGCCGTGGAGCTGGCCTTGTGTCTACTTGTCATAAATTAATCTACTACAGTCTACACGTCTTTGCAAAAATAACACTGACACTGTATACCCCCAAGGTTAACACTTTCCTTCATTTCTCCATACTTCATAATTCTTTACAGAATTAATGAACTCTTGAAAACAAAACAGCTGGCATATTTAAACTGCACCTGTTGTCACAAATAAATAAGAAACCGTAATAGATGTGAATAAATATGTAATATGCCTTATGAATAAGAATCTAAAGTGAGAGAAAGACTTGCTGATGTTAAATACTCAGTTAAAAAGCTTTTTAATTGTTTTTCCTTTTGCTAATCATAACATCTGTAGTGTAAATTTACATCATAAGTTTAGAAAAATTCTTTGTTCAACTCCTAACATATCCTTCTTTCCTTTATTATTAGCACTGTGAACTCATGCATAATGTCCTTGCGGCTACTAAATGGCTATTTCCTAGCAACAATGAGATCACAGTACTGATGGTACCCTTAACGGAATAAGTGGATGTGTCATTTGCCTAACAGAATATGCAGTACTTCCTGATATGTCTTGTAAATTGCACTGTAATAGAAAAGGGATAAGAAAGCATACGCAACATATCACAAGATGGTTAAACGATTTAAAAAAATATAGCCAACTATTTATTTACGAATGTTTATCAGTTGCTGACATTGATAGATTATTGTATGATGCAAACATTATAAGAATATCTGCACTGCATTCTTTATTGTTAAAGATCTTTGTGTGCAAATTAAAACAATCTAGTGCAACATTACTGAAGGACATCGACCTCTGGATTTTATTGAAAACCAGACCAGATATTGGCTATTGAATGTTTTGTTTTTTTATTTTAGAGAACATTCTGCATTTGGACGCTCATACTAAACCTGCAGTTCATACTTAAGGTAATGATTTAGATAATGATTTGTATCAATATGTGCAGTTATATAAACTGGTGTTTTTAATCTATTGTAGACAACATGAAGGACCGACTAAATGAACTTGTTGATGCATTCAAGGAGAATGAAAGTGAAGACGAAGAACCAACAGCAGAAACTGATGATCTCCAAGAAGCATTTGTCGTATTTGAAAATGATGCCCTGTTGGAGTATTTGTATAAAGAAGTCCAACAAATACGAGAAGATAACCATTTGTTGAAGCTAGATGTCAAGCGGCTTGGAAAGCAAAACACCCGCTTTCTCACCTCAATGCGTCGCCTTAGCAGCATTAAGCGGGACACTAATAGCATTGCTAAAGATATCAAGATAAGAGGGGAGGCAATTCATAAACGTCTGCAGAAGATGAAGCTCTTTGTAGAGGAAGCTGAAGAAAAGTATGGGCCTAATGCTGCCATCACCCGCATTGTAAAGTCACATTTTTTTACACTCACAAAAGCCTTCCAAGAGGCTATGTTTGAGTACAATGAAGCAGAGATGAACCAAAGGGAAAATTGCAAAATTCGAATTCAAAGACAGCTTGATATCATGGGGAAGGATGTGTCTGTCAATCAGATTGAAGATATGATAGAGCAAGGCAAATGGGATGTTTTCTCAGAGAACCTGCTTTCTGATGTCAAAGTTGCACGATCAGCAATGACAGAGATTGAGACTCGGCATAAGGAACTGCTGAAACTGGAGACCCGCATTCGTGAAGTGCATGAACTTTTTCTCCAAATGGCTATCTTGGTGGAGGAACAAGCAGAGACCCTGAACATCATTGAGAATAATGTACTTAAAACACAGGCTTATGTAGGTGAAGCAAAAACCCAAATAAAGAAAGCTGCTGAATACAAAAAGAAGAATCCTTGCCGGCAGATTTTTTGCTGCTGTTTCCCATGTTGCCGATAACAGACTTTGGCACTGAACTTGACTGCAAAGACTTGTTTTAAAATAATCTGCTTACTCAGAATAGTTAAACAGTTTTGTCCCAGACATGTATGCCTTCTGTGGAAGGAGTATAACTAAAAGCTGTTCAGATAAGTTTCTTTGTCCGAAGTCAACATTTTTAATGTAATGGTTTGGATAATTTGTAAGAGGTTTTAGGTGAATTATGTACTGTATATCACAAATGTAGTTCTAGTGAAGGGTGCTATCATGAATCCAAGGCAAACATTTAAGTTCATTCAGTATGTGTCTTGGCAATAGAAAGCCATAAATCTGCAAGAATCCCTATAAAGAAGTTAGGATACCTTGCAGATGGGCTGATCTTTTAAAATATATTTTATAGCACTGAGATTGATTGTAAAGTACAGTATTTACCATTCTTTTTTTTTCCTTTGGTTCAGTAAAACAGAGTCCAGAATAACAGCAGTCAACCGTAGATATTAAATGTTTTTTTTACAAACTCAAAAATGTGGCGTTTAAAATAAGCAATTCCTTAAGCATTTGCTATCTAATGAAATTGCAACCAAGCCTTTTTATTCATTTTATTTTCATAAAAAAGCATGTGTAGTACCTTGTACTACTATAATGCATTATTCAGTTGTGTGAACTTTTTAAAAAGCTGTTCATGCCTTAATAGATCAAAAATGTTAAGTTGAGACATTGTGCAACTATTGTGTGTTCCTCTTTTTCACATTCCTTTTTTCATTAAAGCTGTTCACATTAAAGTGAAAGTAGTCTTTGCACATTATCACACTACATCTTTGCTGGCCAGCCCCTGTTTCTTCATACATATTGCTCCATCATCAGACTGCAGCTGCAGAGGTGGGGACTGCATGTAAAGAAAACACATGAACTTGTCTTGCATGACTCCCATAATGAAATGGGGAGTTATCTGCAGCAGACTCATTAAAGGTAAGCCAAAATGCATCTGAGAATTTTCTTCAGTTATTTAATTTGCATTATTGCTCAAGTGTTTTCAAAATAAATAAAATATTATGCCTCTGTGAGCAGTACAAGATGTTTTTCGTGTTTCACTGTTGCAGTCATTACATTTGGGTAATCTGCTGGCAGATTGCCCTCAAGTCGGCCTGATTAACAAAGTCTTGGGTCCTGTGTCGGTTGCTGTCCCTTCTTCCATGACGTCAGGACATCAGGGGTATAAAACATGCAGCCAATGCCATTACATCAGTCTTTCTTGCTGCGCGGTGCTCGAAGCAGAAACAGTTCGCAAGTGTCGATCGGCCGACCCCTGAAATTTTTGTTTTCGAGTTTCAGAACCGAAGTCTTCAACTAAAAGCTAAGTACCCCGTTGGGGAAACATTTTAGTAAAAGTTAATAATTACATTACTTGTGGGAAGAAAATACCTCATAATGATTTTCATTTGTACTGTATTCCTTGCCTAGGCCCTGATCATAACATACCTTGTTGTGGGTTTTGTGCTAGATTTAATCAACGCACTATTAAACGTTGGTTCATTTTTGCCTCAAGTATTTTGGCTCACGATTTAACTATCCAGAAATGACGTCCATTAGCAATCCGACTACCAGAATACCTAAAAAACACAAAGAAAAAGACAGAGACAGGCCGTTGAGGTCCAAAACTGACGACGATGCTTCTCCTAAGCCAGTCACTAGTTCGCCGGTACTCAGTGAGGAACTTTTGCAGCCCCTGATGCCCGCTACTTTTGATTTGCAGGCCTCTACTGAGACCCATTCGGAGTCCGGTGTGCCGCAAGATGCTTTAAGTATTGAACTCACGGATGTCTCTACCTTAGATGGGTCTGGAGTCACTGTGCAAGCACCGGCTTCTGAGGGTGTTTTCAGGCCTAAAGATTTGTATATTAAACCGGTGCCATCTTCAAAACTAAGGCCAAAATCTACTTCTATGTCTAAAAAAACTATGCTTGGGCCACGTGTGCAGGCCCCTATGCCTAAAAAACAAATTATTAAAATTGCTGAAGATTTAATTACCTTGATCAGGGGTAGCCAACCCCCTCCTGCTAAGAGGCCTAGGCAAGACATTGATTATGAATCTTCTGATCAGGATTCTATTTCTTCTGATTCTTCTACTGAACAGGATTTATCTGTACCTACTAATGAGGACTCTGACGTGGAAGATTCCATTCCTTCTGCTTCTCCCCCTGAGGATTTCTCTTTTGGAGAAACTTTACATACCTTAAGGGAACATTTCCACTGGGAAAGTCAGGATTTGTTTGAATCTAAAAAGAGACTTAGGGATTTTCTTCTTCTTCCTCAGCATAGGCCTTTGGCTATACCTCCTGTTCTAGACATTGTTGATGATATTTTTTCAGAATCTAGTATGTCTCCTGATTCTCTGCCTCTGGCTCCTAGTAAGCCAGACAGATACTACAGGGTTCCTGTCTCCCACACATTCCTTTTCAAAAATCCTACTTCTGATCCTGAAACCATTTCTCAGGGTCCCAAGGGCATTAAGGCTTCTACTGCTAAAAATCCTACCCCTTCTGATAGAGATTCCAGGGCGCTGGATAGATGGGGTAAGAAGGTTTACACGTCTGCAACCTTGGCAATCAGGGCTTTAAACTGTCAATTTCATATGCTTAAATATCAACAGCATATCATGGGACTACTTAAACAGAAAATAATGTTGATCTCTGACTGTGTGGAAAGTAAAGATTTGCAGGATTTATTACATTCAGCTGAACAAGTTGGAAAACATACTTTGCAATGTGGTTTTGATTCCTTGGAGGCCTCTTGCAGGGCTGCTGTAACTGGATCTGTGCTAAGAAGTCATGCTTGGCTCAAAGAGCAAACTCTGCTTGACCATGTTAAAGCAAAATTGTTGGATGCTCCTTTACAACATGACCGTCTCTTTGGTAATAAGGCTGAAGAAGTGTTAAAAAAGATGGAAGATAAAGCTAAATCTATGCAAACTGTGAAAGATTTCTTAGAAGTGCAACCTCCAAGATTTAGTAGGCACTGGCCTACTAAGAACTGGTCCTTTCCAGTCCCCTTGAGAGCCACTCAAGTCAGATCAAGACATTCCAAAGGATCCAGGTTTCAGTCGCAAGGAACTTTTAGAACAAAACAATGGGGTGCCTCCTCCTCCAAATCTGGAAACAGCAAGGCACCTCCCTATGGTAAACAGTCTCAATGACTTCCCTCTACAATCACCAAGCACTTACCTTTTAGCCGCCCCTTTGGGGGGAAAACTGGCACTTCATGCACAAAACTGGCAACTTATTACTCAGGACAAATGGGTTTTAAATATAGTATCCCAGGGATACAGATTTCACTTCCACATGTTACCAATCCCAAATGGATGGCCAGATCTGCCCCCAAATCAGTGGGCAGAGGCCCAGAAACAAGTTCTGTCCCTCATGAACAACCAGTACCAGAAGAGGAAAAGGGACAAGGTTTCTATTCAAGACTTTTCCTGGTACCCAGAAAAGACAAATCATGGCATCCAATTCTGGATTTGTCCACTCTAAACACTTTTCTGGACATTCCAAAATTCAAGATGCTGACTCTTCAACAGTTACTACCTATGCTAGGCAAAGATGTCTGGTTGGTAACTCTAGACTTAAAAGAGGCTTACCTGCATATCCCAATCAGGGAATCTTGCAGAAGATACCTCCGCTTCAAACAGGCTACTTGCATTACCAGTTCCCTGCACTGCCCTTTGGCTTATCTACTGCACCCAGGGTCTTCACAAAGTGCCTGGCACCAGTAATTGCATTTTGCAGGCAAAGAAATATTCAAATATATCCATACCTGGACGATTGTCTAATTCAGGCAGAAAACAAGGACATTCTTCTAAAGCATCTGGCATTTGTAAAAAGAGTTCTAACTTGTCTAGAGTACACCATAAATGAAAAGAAATCGCAACTGGTACCCTCTCAAAAAAATTACATTCCTGGGTGCAAGCTTGAATGCAACTGCCCAGATGACTTACCTTACGCCAGAAAAGCAAATTCAATTGGTGACTTACTTTAAACAGGTGGCCACAAAAACCCTGCTATCTGCAAGGCAAATTTTGCAAGCCTTGGGGTTCATGGCCTCCTGCATTCTTCTAATTCCATATGCAAGACTGCATATGAGAAGACTTCAGTGGAACTTACAAAGTTTATGGAGTCAACATTGTCACATCCTGGAAACAATGATTCTTATTATACCTTGCTTGCAACTAGAGTTCCTATGGTGGGCAGAGGCCTGCCACCAAAACAAGGGACTGCCATTCACACCACCCCCTGCCACCTAAACCCTAACTACATATACATCAGACTATGCTTGGGGGGCTCATCTGGCAGGAAAGTGCATTCAGGGCAAATGGAGCCCAAGTCAAATGCACCTACATATCAATCAGAAAGAGATGCTAGCTGTACAGAATGCACTGACAGCCTTCAAGGACTACCTTCATCCAGGACAACCACAGTTATGTGGTACATAAACAAGCAGGGGGGTACACATTCCTACCCCCTTTGCAGACTATCCATGGCATTGTGGAACACAGCCTTGACCTATCAAATACAACTACAAACTCAATTCCTGCCAGGAAAGCTAAATACTCTGGCAGACGAACTAAGCAGAAATCTTATGGAACCACACGAATGGAAACTGGAACCACAAGTTTTCAACATGTTTACATGCAAATGGAGGAGCACAGACATAGATCTTTTTGCCTCACCCCAGAACTATCAGTTGGGCAAATTCTGCACAAGAATTCATCACAAAAAAGTTTGGAAAGTGGATGCTCTATCATTACAACACAGAACCTCCCCTCTTCTCTCATCCTCTGCTAAAGCAGCATCTCAGAGGGGCCAAAATTTTAAGACCTCCCAGGAGAACACCAACTCCTGCATGGGACCTCAATTTTATTTTGGAAAAACTCACTCTTCCTCCTTTTGAGCTCGCTGCTACTGCAAAACTAAACTTTCTCTCCTGGAAAACAGCTTTCCTTTTAGCAGTCGCTTCAGCTAGAAGGATTTCAGAATTGCAAGCTCTTATGGCAGTGGAGCCTTATCATTATTTTTCATCCGGACAGGGTGGCTCTCAGGACCACTCCATCTTTCATGCCTAAGGTGGTATCCAGTGTGGCTCTTAATCAGACCATTCATCTGCCAACTTTCTTTCCCAATCCACAGAACAAGGGTGAGCAGATTCTGCATTCATTGGATGTACACAGACAACTTAGATTCTACTTAAACAGGACAAACTCTCTAAGAAAATCTAAACAACTGTTGGTAGCATTTGCTGCAGGGGCAGAGGGAAAGGCTATTTCAAAGCAGACTATTTCCAAATGGATAAGCCATTGGATTTGTTTCTGCTATATGCTCCATGGTAAACCTATCCCCAAGGGGATCAGATCTCATTCCACCAGGACTGCATCTACTTCTGCAGCCTTTCTCAGAGGGGTTCCTACCAGAGACATTCTAGAAGCTGCTACCTGGAGCTCAGTTTATACGTTCACCAAACATTACCATTTACCTCTCTTCTCTAAATCCAGAGCTGGCTTTCCCACTGCTGTCCTGCAGGGCCTTATAGCTGCTCCTAATGCTGTATAAATCTATCCTCCCAACCATAGTTTTGGGAATCTACCCAAATGTAATGACTGCAACAGTGAAACACGAAGAACATATTACAGCTGTGTACACTTACCATAACTGTAGATGTTCGAGTGTATTCACTGTTGCAGTCCTGGTTCACTGTTGCAGTCCTGGTTACCCACCCTCCAGCCCCCTGTTTTTCTCTTAGTATACCTCTCCTTTCTTTTACTATGCTTAAAAGCCTTTTTGGTGTATTTGCTTTTAGGTATTTTTTTTTGTGTTTTAAATTATATACATATATATATATATATATATATATATATATATATATATATATATATATATATTTTTTTTTTTTTTTGCTCCCCATTTGGGGCGCACCTGACATCTGGGGCAAGAAAAACTGATGTAATGGCATCAGCTGCATGTTTTATACCCCTGATGACCTGACGTCATGGAAGAAGGGACAGCATCTGATGCAGGACCCAAGACTTTGTTAATCAGGCCGACTGAGGGCAACCTGCCAGCAGATTACCCAAATGTAATGACTGCAACAGTGAATACACTCGAATATCTACATTTATGCTAAGTGTACACAACTGTACTTTGATTCCAGGACTGTTGCACATTTCTTCACGTATTAAAATAGGTTTTACTAATGCTGGCACCTGAAAAATAGCGATTAGTTTTCTCACTCACAGGAGTTTCAAGGCAATTTAACATTCCAGCCATCAGTGCCTTGCCAGTATCGATCATCGGACTTGTATCCCTGCTAAGTTGATTCATTGGGTAAGTCTGAGGGTATAGATCCAGTTGTCTGGGTTCTTTTTAAAGGTTGGTAATGTTTTGCACTGCTTAACCTGTCAGGGCAGCTTATTCTACAAATGGCAGTGGTGCTGCAGAATAAATGCATCTCTCCATCATATTCTGTTTATCTGCTGGTGAATGCTTAGGTCATGGGGTTTGCTGTTTGCTAAGCTACTAGAACCATGGAGATATAGGGGGTCAGGGACAATAGTCTATCTAATGGTGTGGTAGACAAGGCAGAGATTGTTTCTCAAGAGTCTGTAAGATTCTGAGTAAAGAGATGGGGCTTCTGGTTTATCTTGGTAGCATAGGGTCTTGAAGATTGAAATCTTCTTAGTTAGAGACTGCTGGTGTTTCTCTAGTTTGGTATATTGAGTGAGATACATCCCTAAGGGGACTTTGTACTTTACAGGATTGTGTAATCGGTCCTGAATGTAAGGGAATTATGGCATCTTTAGATGTGGATAATATAATCTTGGCAATTAGTTGTGCTAAGTAGAAGAATTTTCTGACTGCAGTTACCACATGATGATCGAAGGAGAGGGAACTGTCAACCTAGATTCCCCACTACATTTTCATGTAGTGTAGTGGGTTATTGTTTACAGCATGTATTGAGGGTAGGGACTGTTGAAGTGAAATGATACTACAGTTTCTACATTTAATTTGAGACCATGTTTGGTACACCAGGTATTAACTAGGGTAAGTTCTTTCAGAAGGGTACAGGTGTCGGGGGGGGGGGGGTCTTGACATTATCACCAACTTGGTTAACCAGAGGTCCTAGTTCTCAGTTTAACAATCAGAAAAGTAAATGCTAAAAAAGACTGATCCCAGTACAGATCCTTGGGATACTTCACTGGTTACCTTCATACCTTCAGCTGAGGCACTTGCCACATGAGCAATGTGGGGTTCTGTCTTTTAGACAGTTTGCTCTCTGTCTTATTTCATAAGGGTCTGTATTTAAAGCATTTAGCTACTTAAAGTATCTGCAAGGGGAGTACAGTGTCGTATGTTTTGGCTAGTTGAAGAAATACTGTGTAAACATTATCGCTGTCAACTGTTAGTGTGGCCCTCTCAAAGAAGTTAACTAGATTTAACTCATTCACTCCAATGGAGCTCAGCAAGTTTGCACTGTAACTTCCAATGGGTGGAGCCTAAGCCTTTGGTCAGAATCAAATTATGCCCTCACATTTCAAATAAATGTTCATATCTCTGGAATCATAATGGTTATGAAAAAATAATAAATGCAAACTCTTCAGCACAAACTATTTTATAGTGGTACTATTCCTTAGGTTCTAGGTCTTACACCAAATGTTATAAGTCACAGTAAACATGGTAACTTACATTTGTAATATTTTGTAGATTTACAATATCTCAGCAACCACTCAAATTACACACATACTGTCAGCACAGTTTTATTCATTCAGCTGAGAGCATATATATGAGGCTAAGGAATTCTGTCTGTTACTTGGTTGTTGAGATATTTAGAAAAATGTAATCTATATAAATTAATATCATAAAAACAATTAATATCTATTTGCCTGCACTAGACAGAGGTAAAATATTATAGCAATAACCCACGCCTGGGTGTGGGTAATGCTGGATTTACCCACGGTTGGCGACAACCGTGGGTAAATCCAGCATTACCCACACCCAGAAGTGGGTTATTGCTATTATACAATGACATTATTTAAGAAAAGAAATAATTACTTTTCTTAAGTAATGGCATTGTATATTGCCTCTTTGCTGCCCTTCCACAGCTGTCTGGTGTTCTGCGGCAGTTCTGATGTACTGCGCATGCCTACGCAGTACATCAGAGCTGTGGGCAAAAGCAACGGAGAACGCAAGATCTCCGTTGCTTTTTACTGTCTCGCTATGTTAAATGGGTTTAACATAGCGAGACAGCTTTAAAATAAGCAACGGAGATCTCCGTTGCTTATTTTAAAGCTGTCTTGCTATGTTAAACTCATTTAACATAGCAAGACAGGTAAAAAAAAAAAAAGCAATGGAGATCCCAAGATCTCCGTTGCTTTTTACACACTGTGTCGCTATGTTAAAGGAGTTTAACATAGCGAGACAGCTTTAAAAAGCAACGGAGATCTGCGTTGCTTTTTAAACTGTGTCGCTATGTTAAACTCTTTTAACATAGCGAGATTTATACTAACGGAAAAAGTCCGGGCGACGGACCTTTTCGTTAGTATATTGAGGGATTTACAACGGGCACGCTGGTTGGGCTGGCCAATCAGCGTGCACGTTTTAGAGGAGGCATTGTATAATAATGCTGTTGAGTTTGCCATTGTGTAAGCTTTAAAATTAAATATTTTAAAATTTTGTACATAGCATGGTTTTGAAATTATTGATGCAAATATGAACAAGCAGTATTTGATGCCTAGAGGCATCAGTAGAAGTTAACCGTAGATGTACCTGGAAGCATCACTCGGATGTAATGAGTTAATAGGAAGGATCTTCCTTTGAAGCCAGACTGTTGTGGGTCTTGCCAAATAAGAAGAATTCTGATATAATTGATGAGATCAGTCATGGTGCACTGCACAGCCTTGCATGTCAGGCTTTTCAGCTGATTGGTCTGTAGTTACAAGAGTATATGGTAGTACCACCCTTGTAGAAGGGCATCACCCCTGTGGTGCACCATAGTTCAGGAGCAATCCTTTGGCTTAGCCTAGTTTAAATTATTTGAGGAGGTTCAACAAGGGCACGTTTTGCTCCATTTTTTAAGCATCCAGGTATGTTGTAAAATCCCAAGGTGAATGTGTTTTGGCCTTTGGCAGTACTTTCAGAACATGTTCTTTGGTGGTAAAGGGTGTAAGGAA